>NC_079527.1:1227500-1451974 GCF_003711565.1 Takifugu flavidus | reverse complement strand
GACCAACTTGGAGGGGAGACGAGTGTTTCAAGAGAAATGGAAGCCACTGAATCAGACTGACTAGCATGCTTATATTGGAGTATTGTTATTAGCAGGAGTGTACAGGTCAAAGATCAAAGGCAGAAGCAACTGCAAGTCTATGGAATGAAGAAAATGGAAGACCAGTCTTTCTGGCAACGATATCTCTGGAGACATTCCACATGATATTGCGTGTGATCCGCTTTGAGACACCATAGCTGGTCGACATGAAAGAGACAAAATAGCTGTGATCAGAGATGTGTGTGATAAATGGGTTGAAATGTTACCTTTGTTGTACAGTCCTGATCCCCATGTTACTGTGTCCAACAGTACATGCCCAACAAGCCTGTCAAGTATAGCATCAAAACATGGGCAACCTGTGGTGCAAAAGTACTCCCTGGAAAGCGACCTGGAGGCACATATGAGGAGATGAGTGAAGGGCTGCACGGGCGTAATATCAAGTGTTAATACTTCACATCCTACCGCTTTAGAGATGAACTTCGAAAGAGAAAGCTGACCATGTTGGGAACAGCCAGAAGAAATAAGCCTGAACTTCTCAGTGAATTCTGAAGATGTGGGACAGACCTCTTAATTCTTAATTCCCCTAAAACCAACATCCAGTGGACACAGATGAAAAATAAAGGAAACGATGCCAGATCTGTCCCCCCAGAGAAGACAACAAGTGCCTCTTATGTGAAATGCAAGAATGCAAAAAGCACATGGTAACATTACAAAATAGTTCTTAAATATAGTATTGAAATTAAAAATGTAGTGAATGTTATTGTTTCTATAATCTAAAATAAAGTAGTTCTTGGTTTAACCTGCTAACATTCAGCTTTCTTTCTTGCTTTTCTTTCATTTTCCTGGAGCCTGCGTGATGAGCCGCCCCCGTTTCCGTCTCTAGGATGGATCTCTGTGTGTCAGACCAGTGCTCGTTTCTGTTCCGGGCGAGAGACAATATTCCGTGTATACAGTGAGTGTGAGAGACTCACTGTACTTTTGAATGTTGTAAAAGGCATTTTCAAAGCAATTGCACACTGAACAACTCCTTGTGGAGTAACTGTTTTTGTTGATTCTATTTATTTTATTGTCAGTACTGCGTTTTCAACAGGGTGTGTAATTTTTCAATAAAGTGTTTGTGTAAAAATCAAAAAAAATTCTTTCTTTCTTTCTTTCTTTCTTTCTTTCTCTCTTTCTTTTATTTATTGTGTGTTTCGTATTCATTTATTAGTTTAGTGAGTGCGTGTGTGAGTGTGGGGCAGCTGACCGCTTGCGGCCATCATGGCGGCGAACGCCAACTTGACCGGGTTGAGCAAGAGACACGGAGTCAAAGTGTGGTGGAGGTGGCTCTGGCTGTGGGCCAAGAAATCAGCCACAGATCAGTGAAAGCTGCCGCCCGCATGAACAGGGCAATGGTGTTGTTTCCAGAGAAGGTGGAACAGGCGAACAGGTTGGTGGAGACGGGGATCACCGTGGGGGGAAGTTCGTCCAGGTGACTCCGCTGACGCAGCGGGCAGCGAGGATTACTTTGTCCAACATGCCGCTGTTCGTCAGTGATGAGTTCCTGGCGAAAAAACTGTCCCGACATGGGAAACTGGTGTCCCCCATCAGAAAAGTATTGTCGGGGTGTAGGTCGCCTTTGTTGAGACACGTGGTGTCTCACCATAGACAGGTCCACATGGTTTTAAACAACAACCTCCTTGCAATCTCCTCTGCCCTCAAATGTTTCAACTGCGGCGAAGAGGGACATCTAGCCAGGGCTTGTCCGAGCCGCCTGGTCGCGGACGCGATGTTCCGGACATAGTGCAAATGGAGTCGAAGGCGGAGGGAAAAAGGAGTGAGTGTGTGCGCGTGTCTGAGGTAAGTGGCGAGAGGGAGAATGTCAAAGTGGTGGTGGAGGTGACTGGCGAGAGTGGCGAGGCGGGGAAGGTAATGGATTTACCTGGGGTGGCAATTGAAGTGGTGTGCGGGTTTGATGAACTGGGGAAGACTGGTGAGGGCATGGGTGAGATGGGTGAGGCAGGAGAGACTTGGGTCAACCTGCTGAACGGTGTGTAGGTGAAGTGGGGCAGGTGACAGGGGAGTGTGGGATGCCAGGGTTAGTGGCTAGTGGCTGGCGAGCTGGTTGAGGGAGGAATGAGCACAGGTGAGCACTGTGAGGTGGGTGTGAGCACAGGTGAGCTGGGTGAGGGAGGTGCGGGTACAAGTGAGGGCAGCGGGGGGGGGGGGGTCTGAATGGTGGCCTGTTCCTGCAAAGCGGCGAAGAAAGCAAAGAAATGTCATGAAGGACAATGGAGACAAAAAAGGTGGACAGCTGGAGGATGCAGCCGCTGGCACAGACACAAGTGACTATGATTACATGTCAGACAGCAGTGAACTGTCTGGTCAGGGGAATGATTTGTACCCACCAAGTATGATCAAGAATTTTTTTAACACAGACCAAAGGTTTGAGGGGCCCTGATCTGGGGAAATACTTCCCCGACAAGCTACTTTTCATCCAATCGATGAGCCATTGGATTAAACACAGGGCGGCATCGGTCCTCACCGACCCTGACATCTTTCGACTGAAGAAGCATATGGGCAAAGCCAGGAAATAGCTCAGATGTCTGTCCAACAGGAGCAACAGCGTGTAGGCTGACCGGCTGGGAAGGGATGGAGCCCCCCCCCAGTGTGCTTAACGAGCCACCACGGAGGAAGAGGACTGGGGACCTACACGGAGCAGTTGCCCTAAACGTTTTCCTCTCTAGGATGGATCTTGCTGTGTCGGACCAGTGCCCGTTTCTGTGCTGGGCGAGAGACAGTGTGAGAGACTCACTGTACCTTTTGAATGTTGTAAAAGGCCCTTTTAATGGTTTAAATCAATTGCACATTGAAAAACTCCTTGTGGAGGAACTGTTTCGTTGATTCTATTTATTTATTGTCAGTGCTGCGTTTTCAACATGGTGTTTATGTCCCAGTGCAAATTGTAAATAAAGTATTTTTGTAAAAATAAAAAAAAATCTTTCTTTCTTTCTTCCTTGTTGAGGATCCAGTGTTGTGCAAAGGTGTACTTACAACAATTTAATTGACAAATGATACTATTTATAGTCGCGGCGACGAGTGTGTGTGTGAGATTGTTACAGAAAATAATGGAGAAGCACTGCCCCAGGGTAACACACAGCACACCGGAACCAATGCTCCCGCGGTTATTTTTGCGGAACTTTAATGTGTAACATTCGGCAGGAATCGGAAACAGCGGCTTTGAGCAGAAGGTTTTTGTATGTTTGACCGTATTGTGGTGTGGAAGCAACAAGAATGTCTTCTGTTGAGTGTTTGAGGACGTTCGTCATGGAGCGACTGACTGTTGCTGCTGAAGAAATATTCCGAGTGTTTCAACAAAAGCTCGACGGATATGAAGAAGAGCTCGATTATCAGCGCAGACTGGTGGAAAGTGTTTGGAGACCCCATATAAAGTTACACAGGACAGGTATGTAAGACTTTATCAACCCAAAATATGGAAGGATGTTCATTGTGACACTGAAGCAGTGCTTCTGCAACGTAAATGTGCTGCTAAATGTTGATTTATACCAATTTAAATGTAAACCTCTAAGGACTGAAAAGGTAGTGAGCATGTCAGGCCAGTAGGTGGCGATGTTAGTGATGGTGAATCTAATAAATGTGTCTCCTTTGCTTAGAGTATTGACACAACTCCACATGTTGTTTGGGAGCAATAGCAAAGCTACAAGAGTTAGCAGCACACATGTTGCTGGGTAACAGGCCATAGCTGCTGATACTAATGTTCCTTGGTGAGCGCGCTGCATTTATCTGAAAGAGTAGCGACCACATGACACTTCTGTGTCTGTGTAGCTTACAGAGTTTATGGATCATCACTGTATTCGAAACCACACACTCGTTCTATGTTCACTACCCACTTCATAGGGGAGTTGGATTGAGTATACAGGGAGTGCAGAATTATTAGGCAAAAGAGTATTTTGACCACATCATCCTCTATATGCACGTTGTCTTACTCCAAGCTGTATAGGCTCGAAAGCCCACTACCAATTAAGCATATCAGGTGATGTGCATCTCTGTAATGAGAAGTGGTGTGGTCTCATGACATCAACACCCCATATCAGGTATGCATAATTATTAGGCAACTTCCTTTCCTTTGGCAAAATGGGTCAGAAGAGGGACTTTACAGGCTCCGAAAAGTCAAAAATAGTGAGATATCTTGCAGAGGGATGCAGCACTCCTAAAATAGCCAAGCTTCTGAAGCATGATCAGCGAACAATCAAGCGTTTCCTTCAAAATAGTCAACAGGGTCGCAAGAAGCGTGTGGAAAAACCAAGGCGCAAAATAACTGCCCATGAACTGAGAAAAGTCAAGCGTGCAGCTGCCAAGATGCCACTTGCCACCAGTTTTGCCATATTTCAGAGCTGCAACATCACTGGAGTGCCCAAAAGCACAAGTGAGCAATACTCAGAGACATGGCCAAGGTAAGAAAGGCTAAAAAATGACCACCACTGAACAAGACACAAGCTGAAAAGTCAAGACTGGGCCAAGAAATATCTCAAGACTGATTTTTCTAGGGTTTTATGGACTGATGAAATGAGAGTGAGTCTTGATGGGCCAGACGGATGGGCCCGTGGCTGGATCGGTAAAGGGCAGAGAGCTCCAGTCCGACTCAGACGCCAGCAAGGTGGAGGTGGGGTACTGATATGGGCTGGTATCATCAAAGATGAGCTTGTGGGTCCTTTTCGGGTTGAGGATGGATTAAAGCTCAACTCCCAGAGAGACACCTTCTTTTAGCAGTGGTACAGGAAGAAGTCTGCATCCTTCAAGAAAAACATGATTTTCATGCAGGACAATGCTCCATCACACGCATCCAAGTACTCCACAGCCTGGCTGGCAAGAAAGGGCCTAAAAGAAGAAAAACTAATGACATGGCCTCCTTGTTCACCTGATCTGAACCCCACAGAGAACCTATGGTCCCTCATCAAATGTGAGATTTACAAGGAGGGAAAACAGTGTCTGGGAGGCTGTGGTTGCTGCTGCACGCAATGTTGATCGTGAACAGATCAAAACACCGACAGAATCCATGGATGGCAGGCTTTTGAGTGTGTTTGCAAAGAAAGGTGGCTATATTGGTCACTGATTTGTTTTTGAATGTCAGAAATGTATATTTGTGATTGTTGAGCTGTTATATTGGTTTCCCTGGTGAAAATAAATAATTGAAATGGGTATATATTCGTTTTTTGTTAAGTTGCCTAATAATTATGCACAAAGTAATAGTCACCTGCACACAGATATCCTCCTAAAATAGCTAAAACTAAAAAAGCCCCACTCCAACTCCCAAAAATATTCAGCTTTGATATTAATGAGTCTTTTGGGTTCATTAAGAACATGGCTGTTGTTCAATAATAAAATTAATCCTCAAAATTACAACTTGCCTAAAAATTCTGCACTCCCTGTACTATGTAGGAAATTGAATTTTAAATTTGTTTTCGTACACTACCATGGCACACGCTAAATGACGTCATAAAGTCGCATAATAAATACAACCTGGTTGCGGGCGAGAGCGGCCAAGTCTATTTAATTATTTTCACCCATAAAAAAACATAACACAATCACCCTTGTTTGGCCTGACCCCAAACATGCAACAGTGGCAAGGAAAAACTCCCCTTTAACAAGAAGAAACCTTGAGCAGGACCAGGCTCATGTAGGGGGGCCCTCCTGCTGAGAGAGTGGAGAAGGGGGCGAGGACAGGTAGAAGAGAGAATAGGTAGGAGAGGAGAGAATAGGCATAGATCATACAATACAATACATACAGAAATACATCATAATAAGTTAGGGAAGGTTCAAGTTGAGTGGGTCAGCGGGGTCGGAGGTCAGTATGCAGCTCTGAAGGCGGCAATACCTGTAGATGAATACAGAAGGGGGGAGGAGAAGCAGAAAAAATACACAAGAAATAACATTACTAGTCTACTTGGTGAGGAGGAGAGGAGAGGAAACCATGACCCAGTGGGGTGGCAGAGGCCTGTCAGGTGATCATGTTTCTGGACCCCGGCAGCCTTGGCCTATAGCACCATAGCTAAAATGTGACCTAATGATTAGACGACCCCCTAAGTATGATAATTTGTCTATGATAGTAACTGGTACTCCGGAATTAGTGACAATCAGCTTTTTCAAAGAGGAAGGTTTTAAGCCTAATTTTAAAAGTAGAGATGGAGTCAGCCTCCCACACCTGGACAGGGAGCTGGTTCCATAGCAGGGGGGACTGGTAGCTAAATGCTCGGCCCCCCATTCTACTCCTAGAAACTATGGGAACCACAAGTAGACCAGCATTCTGAGAGGGGAGCGGTCTATTGGGCTGGTAAGGTGTCACTAGCTCCTCCAGGTAGGATGGAGCTAGGCCTCTGAGGACCTTGTAGGTCAAAAGAAGGATTTTAAAAGATATTCTAAACAGGCTGCCAATACAGGAGTAATGTTATCTCTTTTGTCAATACCTGTCAGAACTCTGGCTGCAGCATTTTGGATCAACTGGAGGCTTCTTAAAGAGTTATTTGGACACCCTGATAATAAAGAATTACAATAGTCCAGCCTCGAAGTAACAAATGCATGGACTATTCAGCATCATGGCGCGTCAGTAGCTTCCTGATCCTTGTGATGTTCCTCAGGTGAAAAAAGGCAGATACCATCTAGAGTGATAGTGTGATCTAATCTATCCCTGAGAGGTTCAGGACCAAACACCATGACCTCAGTTTTTCCTGAGTTAAGGAGGAGGAAATTTGAAGACATCCAGGACTTTATGTCTTTAAGACAGGTCTGAAGCTTCACTAACTTCTCTGTCTCCTCTGGTTTCATGGATAAATAAAGCTGAGTGTCATCAGCATAACAATGAAAATTTATCCCATGCTGCCGAATAATGTTCCCTAAGGGAAGCATGTACAAGGTGAAGAGGACTGGTCCAAGTACAGAACCTTGAGGAACTCCATGGCTAACCCTACTGTATGAGGAGGGAACACCATGGACATGAGCAAACTGGTGTCTATCTGATAAATATGATCTAAACCAGTCTAGTGCTGTCCCTTTAATCCCAATCACATGTTCCAGTCTATGTAACAGGATGCTGTGATCAACTGGATCAAAAGCAGCACTGAGGTCAATAAGCTAACACTGTGAAAGAGACGTTCTGGCATAGTGATGTTGTGAACACGCATCACAGCAACTGGACCGAGCCTGCCTGCAGATTCATGTGTGACCCATCCTGTAGTGGAGTGAGGCGCGCCATGATGGCTTTCATTACAAATACATCTTACATACTGTATGTTAAATATGTCTATTGTGTGAACTAACAAGCATTTTATGTAGCCTTCTACCAAAATTAAAATATACACATGAAATAACGATTAACTATCGGAATTTTTTATACGATAAGCCACTATTTTTTTCCCTTGATTTTAATCCTGCAGCCTACACGACAGTGCGGTTAATTCATAGAGTTTTACAGGCTAACGGCCACTGGGGGCACTCCCTAGCAGTAAAAAGTGAGACAGGCATGTGGGGAAAAATTATGCACCAAAGAAGACACTAGTTTTGATTTTGAACTGTCATTTTAAACATCTTGCACACGCCCTCAGGTGCGGCTTCTATTCACGTGCGCTCAATAGTCTGAAAATTAAAGCAGCCATGTTTTCACATACTGAAACAGAAACCTTTTCCTACTTTCTCTTTGATTAAGACGCTTGTATGTATTCAAAGATTTATCCAGGTCTGTTCATTCTTGCCTGTTTCTGATTGTAGCAAGGCTGTAAAATCAGCTCTGTTAAAGACCTACGAGTTGGTTCCTGAGGCTCACAGGCAACAATTCTGGACATAGAAGAAAAGTGATGGCAGACACCTGGGATTTGAATCCACACTTTCAGAGCTGTGTACTGTTTTTAAACTACAGGTAGATACTTTTGACAATCTGGCCAAATTAGTTGTTTTAGAGCAGCAGAGGTTATTGCTGCTCATGTCACCAATCACAAAGCAGCCGCTGCTGCTGCTCCTGCAGATGACCGTGTCAGCTTCCAAGTGTAGTTTTGGTGGCATGCACACTCATTATATGGCTGTGGACAAGACTGAAGCAAACAGAGCTAGTTTTTCCCGACTTGTGGCACGACAAGGACTGGTCTGTGATGTGATTGTCGCACATATTAATATTAATACACTGCGCAGCCCCAGCTCAGTGTCATTAATGTATTTGCATGATCTCTACCTATTCTCTCCTCTACCTGTCCTCCCCCTTCTCCTCCCTCTCTGCCCAGCCTGCCATCAGCAGGAGAGTCCCCCCGTATGAGCCTGGTTCTGCTCAAGGTTTCTTCCTGTTAAAGGGGAGTTTTTCTTGCCTCTGCTTGTTGGGGGTCAGGCTTTGGGATTCTGTAAAGGACCTAGAGACAATTTTGATTTTAACAGACACTGATAAACAAAGATGAATTGAAGTGGAAAAAAATCAAATCAAGACTTAATTTGATCACCAGGTTCTTATGACCTTTTTTCTATTGCATGCAGAGTTGGGGATTTTTTCATGGTCTGACTTTAGTGGCTATGACTCTTTTAGCTCCTAGCTCAGAGCAGGGTCTTCTCCCTCAGCACTGGAAGCCTTTATTACCAACTGTGCTGTGTTCCGCTGGAGTCTTTGTCTTCTGTTTTTCAATGTGAAGTAAACAAGCCTTTTCTTTAAACACTGCTGTTCTAGCTCTGTTTTGTCCACGTAAACATCTTCACTGATGTCACATTAGCCATGTGCTGATGTGGACTGATGTTTTTCTCTCGTAACATGTGTTAAAAAGATGGCAGCCTCAGATTTACTCTTTCAGAGGTGACTGATGCTTCAGATGTTTGGAGAAGAGATGCAGAAATTCACAGGCTGGAGGTTTGACCATTGATATTGTGAGCTGCCCGTTGTTGTGGCTCTTTGGTTGGTAAAAACTGCCCTTTAATCAGTTGTCCCTAAACCTATTGCTTTTACTCACATGCTTCTTTCCATTCTTGATGATTTCTCCTGCATTTCTAGAGCTTTCACAGCAGCAACCTTTGTGGAAGGAGGAAGAGGATAATTACCAGCATCAGGATAGGAGCTGCAGTCTGGACCAGGAGGACTCAAAGCCTCCACAAATCAAAGAGGAGCAGGAGGAATCCTGCTGTTATCAGGACGAAGAGTCGCTGATTGTGAAGCAGGAGATGGACACCTTAATGGTGACCATGCATGAGCAAGGTGAAGACAGTGAACTGGGCTTGAATCCTGATCAGAGCCCGGAAAAGCCTGAGGTGAAAACAACAGTTCCAGATCCAGACTGTGACCTGCAGCTGCTCTCCTACAGTCCTCATATATCTGAGAGCAAAGATGAAGAAAACAGGACCAGCGAAGACTCCAGGTGGACCAGAGCTGAAGAGCCAAAACAAACCATGAGGCAGAACCATCCTAAATGTCAGACTGGGAATGTAAACAGCCCAGCAGAGTCAGCAGTGGACTGTGATACAGACACAGGTGCTAAATCTTCTGCATGTAACACAGGTGAACAACAGGGAAAGGTCAGACAGACATGAAAGGACATTCCATTATTCAATACCAACACCTTGGCTCAGCATGTGGGAAAGATTCCGGAGAGGGTTGTTTCTCATCAGCCAACAAAATTAAGGAAACGGCAACCAAACTGTTTATCTGTCAAACATGTGGGAAAGATTTCAAACTGTCAAAATCACTGAAGCAACACCTTAGAGTTCACACAGGCGAGAGACCATATGCGTGTAAAACATGTGGGAAAACCTTTAAACAATATTCTTCATTTTATCTCCACAAGAGAATTCACACAGGTGAGAGGCCATATGTCTGTCAAACATGTGGGAAGGCCTTTACACAAAATGATAAATTAAAGAACCACCTGAGAATTCACACAGGTGAAAGACCATATGTCTGTCAAACATGTGGGAAGACCTTTATACGAAATTATCACTTAAAGGTCCACTTAAGTGTTCACACAGGTGAGAAACCACTTGTGTATAAAACATGTGGGGAGACCTTTAAACAAAATGATGAATTAAAGTTTCACTTAAGAGATCACACAGGTGAGAGACTATTTGTGTGTAAAACATGTGGGAAAGCCTTTATAGATAGTACTTCATTAAATGTCCACATGCGAGTTCACACAGGTGAGAGACCATATTTGTGTAAAATATGTGGAAAAGCCTTCAAACAAAATTCTGCATTAAATGTCCACATGAAAATTCACAAAGGTGAGAGACCATTTGTGTGTGAAACATGTGGAAAAACCTTCAAACAAAATTCTGGATTAAATGTCCACATGAAAATTCACACAGGTGAGAGACCATTTGTGTGTAAAACATGTGGGAAAGCCTTTATAGATAGTACTTCATTAAATGTCCACATGCGAGTTCACACAGGTGAGAGACCATATTTGTGTAAAATATGTGGAAAAGCCTTCAAACAAATTTCTGCATTAAATGTCCACATGAGAATTCACAAAGGTGAGAGACCATATGTGTGTAAAACATGTGGGGAAACTTTCACCCAGAATTGTGAGTTAGTGCTGCACATGAGCACCCACACGGGCAAAAACATCCAGATTTGTCAACAAGAGAGTTCAGATATTGATGCAGCTTCTTCATCTCAGTGAGAAGAGTCTGACAGCTTTAATTTGAGATTCCTGCCAGATGTTCTGTATTATCAGTTCACCCTTTTGTCCTGATAATAAACTTTGTTACTATGCAACAAACCTGTAAGACAGTCTTTTTGAGTCTTTTTATCAACTCAAAATGAAAAATAAGTGAAATGAGTCATAATAGAAAAGCATTTGAGAAAATCTAGATGTCAGCAGTCTGAGCATGCGGTGCTCAGCAGGTGTTGGCTGGAGGCAGTGAGAACCTTCTGTTTTGAACAGGTGAAGTGGCTCCCTGATGTCTGCAGGTGCAGCTGCTCTTCCACTGTTTTAGGCATCAATCATGAAAGCTGTGGGCTCCATTTACCTCCTGCAGCCTCCTGCTGACACCTCCAGGAGTCATGTGGGCTCTGGCTAGTTCCTGTCAGAACTCAACTCAGTCATTTTAAATATAGTCATGTGTGAGTTTTGGGAGAATTGATTATTGTGTTCAGAATTATTGTGTGTACTGGGTTTATCACAATGCTTTAAATGGAAGACTGTTGGGAGGTATGTGAGATTGTGAGTTCTTGGGGCTTATTTGAGAGGATCAAGACCAGATAAGGGAAAGGAATGCATCAAGATAGAGTTCTGTTGGCAGAAGGAGTTGACCCCCATGCTGTGGTACAAATACACATGACACAAGGCTGATTGGGGCCCTTCCTTATGAACTGAGACACAGTGCTCGAAGGTTTCTTGCAGTGATTTTAGTTTTCTCTTCACGTAAAGAAAAAAAATCACGTAGTTCATTGATTCAGAATTGTTTGTCTACTCTTTCCTAAATGAAGGTCACAAGAAACGTGTAGGTAAAGGAAGTTTCCTATTGCTTAAGTCAGTGGAGACTGAACAAATGGAGGACTTAAGACCCCGTACACTCGAAGAGTGGGGGCACGCACAAGCGCAGGCAGAATGGACAGAACAACAACAATGGGAGGAGCACGGGGCTACAGTGGAGGAGATCGGGACAGAGGAGAAAGGACAATGTTCTCTGTGGAAAGGCCCCAAGGGGCAGCTGGTGGTTCCGAACAGATTCCTGGCCCAAATGTGTGAAGAGGCCCATGGTCCAGTGCATGTGGGGGTGGATGCCATGAAAAGGCTTTGTGTAAATATGTGGCACCCCGATCTGCACAAAATGATTGAACAAATTAGAACGAAGTGTGACATTTGTAACCAATTTAATCCAAAATCCGCTTTTAGGACTGAGAAGGGGGGCGTTCCCAGTGAGGGCCCCAGGAGCAGAGATAATTATGGATTTTACTGATATGGGAGACCGGGCAATGGGCAAGCGCTATTTATTGGTCATAGTAGATGCCTGCTCTGGATGGCCCGAGGCGTATCCTACTGGTAAGGAGGATGCAGCAGCAGTAAAGAAAGCACTGCTGAACCATTTTATACCAACACACGGGTTCCCTAGAATAATACGGTCCGACAACGGATCTCATTTTAAGAACAAACACCTGAGAGAAGTAGAGATTGCAATGGGAATTAAGCACAAATTTGGCACGGTTTACCACCCTCAATCACAAGGGAAGGTGGAACGAATGAACTCTAACATAAAGACCAAATTGGCTAAAATCATGAAGGAAACGGGACTAATTTGGGTTGAGGCGCTTCCATTGGCCCTCATGACAATTAGACACACTGTGAACAGAGCCACTGGGTTTACACCATTCGAACTCCACCATGGAAGGCCCTTCCCAAGACCTGGACACCCCATGACTGAAAGAGCGGAGGTACACCCCAAGGTAATGGTTAAAATATTTAACTACATGTCTTCAAGCTTTTCTCTCCAGATCGAGCCAGAACCGCAGGAGAAACCCGACCTCATACAATGCAGTCCTCCACTCCTTCCAAGAGCAAAACAAACATTCACACCATTCCAGGAGACCCAGTGACTCACCACCATGTGATGCAGCAGACAAAGGGGAGACACCTCAACGGAAACTAGGTGAACGACCCGACCAACGACCCTGCTAACGACTCTCAGGTGACCACCCAGATCATTAGCATGCAAATGGTCCACAGGGGCTATATATTTTCAAGCTCGGTCCCCAGCGATTTCAAAACTGAAGAAGCCTTCTGGATAGAAGGCGAAACGTCTTCAAGAGAAGATACCCAGTCCAGTTGACAGAAAAAACTATCTTGGATACAACTGGCATGATGTTACACTGCCTAAAACCAATGAAGTGATGCCTAAAACAATAAAAACGGTCAAGTCTGGCCGAGGAGATCCTACCGTCACCTAGGCGGGACCAAGTGTATTACCTGCTGTCTGCGTGCATCCTCCTCCACACATCCATGGAATGGTGGAAGTTGAGTTTTTTTGCAGATTGCTTGGGCGTGGTTTGCTGTTATGGTCTTGCTTCCTGGTAACGTATTGCATCACTTCCTGTGTGAAATGTTTAGTTACTCCTCTGCCTCCCTTAGTGAAGGGAATAGGTGTAGAAAGTGTAGTTTATTTACGGCTATCGAGGCGAGCTTGGAGTTAGCTGGAGTTGCGTCAGGTAGCCAGGAGAAGCTAGCTGCTGCGGAGCCGCCTAGCGTAGCTTCAGCTAGCGGTCCCCCGGCAGCAGCCGGAGCAGACGGTTCGCAGGAAGCGTAGCCCAAAACAAAGGCCGAACGTTGCACCACCACCCGTTTCCCGTGGCTAACCGTTTTTCCCCACTCGGTGACACACCCGTTGAGAAACCGACCCTGGTAATTGGCGACTCTGTTTTGCGCTACGTGAAGCCGACTCCAGCGACCATAGTCAAGTGCATTCCAGGGGCCAGAGCGGGCGACAGAGAAGCAAATTTACGGCTGCTGGCGAGACGTAAACGTAAATTTGGTAAAGTTATTATTCACGTCGGACTCCGTAGCATTCTCTGGTCCCCTCCCCAATCTGGCCAGCGATGAGATGTTTAGCCGCATGTCGTCGCTTTGCCGCTGGCTGTCACGGTGGTGCCCCGAAAACCAGGTGGCCTTTATAGACAATTGGAGCACTTTTTGGGGAAAACCTGGTCTGATTAGGAGAGACGGTGTCCATCCCACACGGCATGGTGCCTCTCTCATTTCTAGTAATTTGGCTAATTTTATTAGACCCAAAGTGACCTGACAATCCAGGGTCCAGACCAGGATGCAGAGCTGTCTTACACACCTCTCTGCTGCTTCCATAGAACCCTCACCCACCAACAATAACATGTTTAACACTATAGAGGTAGTCTCTGTTCCACGGTTAAAAGTTCACCAAGCACAGAGCAGGGGAGCGGCCAATCACCATCATCTTATTAAAATTAATACCAAAGCACAAGTTGGAGGAACTAATATCACAATTAAGTGTGGACTGTTAAATATTAGATATCTTTTGTGTAAATCCCTGTTAGTGCACGACTTGATAGCGGATCATCACATTGATTTATTTTGTCTTACTGAGACCTGGCTTCAGGAGGAGGAGTATGTTAGCTTAAATGAATCTACTCCTCCTACCCATCTTAATTATCATATTCCTCTTGTTACTGGTCGAGGAGGGGGAGTGGCAGCAATCTATCACTCCAAGTTATTAATCAATCCTAGACCAAAATATGGCTCCAGTTCATTTAAAAGCCTGACTCTTGGCATCACCCATCTGAACTGGAAGGCAGAAAAGCCACTTCTGTTTGTAGTTGTATATTGGCCCCCTGCTGGGCCACATTCAGAGTTCCTGTCTGAGTTCTCTGATTTCTTATCTGACTTGGTCCTTAGAACGGACAAAGTCATTATCATTGGAGACTTTAATATCCATATGGACGTTATAAATGACAGCTTTAGAAATGGCTTCATTTCATTACTTGAGTCTTACTATCTTACTATAGCAGATGTCTTTCAGATAATGCTGTAGCTAAGTTTAAGGAAGCAATCCCTGGGATCAATCATTATAATCTTAGCCCTGCAGAGGTTGACTATTGCTGAAGGTGCAGCAACCTCACTGAGAATCACGCTTGATTCTGTTGCCCCCCAGAAAATACTAGTAAATCAGAGGAGGTGTGCCCCCTGGTATAATTCACATATCAGGACCCTCAAGCAGAAAGTGCGAAGACTGGAAAGGAAGTGGCATTCTTGTAAAATAGACAGCTATCATGTAGCCTGGAAAGACTGTCTGGTAGTTTACAAAAAGGCCCTTCGCAAAGCTAGAACAGCTTATTTTGCTTCTTTAATTAAGGAAAATAAGAGCAACCCCAGGTTTCTTTTCAGCACTCTGGCCAAATTAACTAAGAGTCACAGTGTTTTAGATCCGTGTATCCCTTCTTCTCTTAGTGGTGAAGACTTCATGAGCTTCTTCACTGATAAAGTTCTAGCTATCAGAGAGAAAGCTAACCAGGCCATCCCAACAACTGGACCATCACCAGACGTGCTGACTGTGGGAACATACAGGTTCTCCAATGAGCCCTTAAACTCCTTCAGCCCTATATATTTTTCTGAGGCGTCTTTGCTAATTCAGAAATCCAAGTCCACCACGTGTCTTTTAGATCCCATCCCAACACACCTGAAGGATGTTTTACCATTGATAGGCAGTTCTATCCTGGACCAGATCAATGGTTCTTTAGTGACAGGTTATGTACCCCGGTCCTACAAGGTGGCAGTGATTAAGCCGTTGCTTAAAAAACCATCACTGGATCCTGATGTCTTAGCAAATTATAGGCCAATATCCAACCTTCCTTTTATCTCTAAAGTTCTTGAGAAGGTGGTGGTAATTCAGTTACTGGACCACCTGCAGAGGAACAGCCTGTTTGAGATGTTTCAGTCAGGCTTTAGAACTCATCACAACACAGAAACAGCACTTCAGGTCCTCAGAGGCCTAGCTCCATCCTACTTGGAGGAGCTAGTGATACCTTACCAGCCCAATAGACCGCTCCCCTCTCAGAATGCTGGTCTACTTGTGGTTCCCAGAGTTTCTAGGAGTAGAATGGGGGCCCGAGCATTTAGCTACCAGGCCCCCAGGCTATGGAACCAGCTCCCTGTCCAGGTATGGGAGGCTGACTCCATCGCTACTTTTAAGATCAGACTTAAAACCTTCCTCTTTGAAAAAGCTTATTTTTACGAATTCTGTAGTTCCAGTTACTATCATAGACAGACAAATTATCACACTTAGGGGGTCGTCTAATCATTAGGTCACATCTTAGCTATGCTGTTATAGGCCAAGGCTGCCGGGGTCCAGAAACATGATCACCTGACAGGCCTCTGTCACCCCACTGGGTCATGGTTTCTCCTCTCCTCTCCTCTCCTCTCCTCTCCTCTCCTCTCCTCTCCTCTCCTCTCCTCTCCTCTCCTCTCCTCTCCTCTCCTCTCTCTCTACACCCACCCACCCACCCACCCAGCCGGCCATCAGCAGGAGGGTCCCCCTACATAGCCTGGTCCTGCTCAAGGTTTCTTCCTGTTAAAGGGGAGTTTTTCCTTGCCACTGTTGCTTGTCTGGGGTCAGGCCCTGGGTTTCTGGAAAGCCCCTTGAAACAATTTTGATTGCCATGTTCATTATTGTGACAACATCTTCCTACTCTAAAGAAGCCCACCTGCATCCAGGAACTCCTCTTGGTCTTAGAGGTCCATCCTGGCCTGGCAGACCCTGATAATCAACAGGTAAAAAAAAGATATTTTATATGCTACCCGGAGCATTAGGGTAAAGCCACAAGGGGAAAATGGGATCAAAACAGGAAGATTTTGAGTGATGCAAAAACTCACAGGAATCCCTGGTGTTCCTGGAAAACTTGATAATCCAGGAGGTCCCTGTCAGGAGGTAAACAATGAATAACTCAGTTGTTTTGGCCTGCAGTTTGACTTCAGGCTTTAAAATAAGGTGACGCCTGCTGGTTGGGAAAAGTACTACAAGTCATGTCAGTTCGGAAACAATTATTCCAGTACTATTTTGGCTAAATGCGTGTTTCTATAATTAGCCATGCAATTACCTGAAATATTACTGTATAGTATGACTGTGTATATATATATTACTGTAAATATTACTGCCATCGCTGCAGATTTCTGTATTCTTATATGTGAGTGCACATTGTTATAGCAAAGCTTTTGAGGAGAAATGGTCCTTTACAGGTTACAATGAAGACATTGAGGAGAAGACATTGGAAGTCTAAAAAATGCACAATATAATGCCAATAAAATCAAAATATTCCACCATTTTTGCAGCTTGAACCTGTGTCGTTCATCATGATTGTGACCTTGGCTCCTTTGACCCCACTGCAATCACATTTGGATCCCACACATCCGTGTCAAGCCTGCACCCAAACAAAGCACAAGTTGCAATTTGGATCTTTCAAAACATCAACTACGAGTGTTGGTCTTCATTGGGGCGTGAAGAAAGAAGCTGATTCTGAGGACATCTCTCTGTTTATTCCCGGTTTGTTCGGTAATGAGACACAAGAGGCTAAAGACAAACACAATTATGTCGTCACTACAACAGACAAGTGACTTTGTTCTAAACACTATTCACCCACTGATCCGGTCCTTCCTTGAAAAGATGACCACACAACAATGGAGATCATTCCTGTCTAGTTCAGCAGATGATGCCACTAAAGTTTTAGTTGCACAGTTGATTTTAGAAATTATCGCTGCTCTTTCCAAGCATCAATGAAACTACGGACGCCTTAGACTGAGGAGCATCTTCTGAGCTGGAAGTCTCTCTTCCTCAAACATTTTCGGAAGCTTTGGGAATTCCTGACGAGGTGGACAACAGCAGTTTGAAGACCCTGACAGGCATAATTCACGAGGAGGTCAAATACAACCTCATCAGTGGTGGAAAAGCTGGAGTCACCAAACATTTGACACCTGTATCCATACTAAATTCCATGACCGACCAATTTATTCACCTTTTCCAAAAGTTCTCAGTAAAGATCAAAACTTTTATTGCTCCTCGGCCATGAAAAAGCATAACTGTAAAAGGAGCCAAAAACACAGGAGATCAGTAAAATCAACGCTGAGTTGAGTGACATCATCAGTCCTCTTCTTGAAGATATTCCCAACTCTGAGGAGCTGCAAAAGGAAGTCTCTTGGGAAATTCAGAAGGTGGCAGATAAAGCAGTTTGCACTCTCTGTGGAACGAGGTTGAGAAAATCATCTGCCTTTAAAAACACAAGAAAGAAAATGCAATCAGTGTTGATAAAATATTTCGCCAAGGTTTGCCTAATGAGGACGTTGACCCACCTAAAGAAAAAACTTTCACAGGAGACTTCAGCTCTCAGTGATTCAGCAGAGTCGATACTAAATAGTCTTACATCTCAGTTTGTGGATAATAGGTACCAGAATATTAAAAGTGAGGATTCCTTCCTCCTCATGTTCAAGGATTTGTGCGAAGATAAGGTTCTGGATTTCAGCCAAGAACTGAGCGATCTCATTTACCGCCACGCATTACCAGAACCTCTACCTCGCTCAATTTTAAAATCCTCATTTGAGCAGAGCTCATTTGCGTTTCCATCACAAAGTAAAGTCCACGCAGACGTATGGAGCAAAACATGGATCTTTATAGTCTTAATGACCTGGTTTCTGACTACCCGGATAAACTCACTCACTGACCGGTTGACATTACCATTGGTGGGCAAGAGTGCATCGAGAATGATTGAGTTTTCAAGACCAAGCTCACTGAGATTGAGGATGCACTCAGTGAACAAGATCCAGAGAAGAAGAAAAAATATGTAAAATTTATTATTGAAAAGGTGGTTTTCACCGTATACTCTGATGCAAACATGGTACCAGAGACAAGAGATGAGATCATCAATAATCTGATTGAAACCGTGTGGAAATATGTCCAAGATGAGGAGTTTTACATCCGCAGGGACGTCTTCAAAAACATAAAGAAGACATTTAGGAAGAGCTTATACAAGAAGGTGGGTTCACCAGAATATGTTTTATTTTTAACCATGCATGAAGATCTAATCATTGTTGATCGAATCATGTTGGTCATCAACAAAATACTGTTGAGGTCCCAGAAAGAAAAAAATGCATTTGGCAAGATCTTCTCATTTTTGGGCAGCACAATTGACAGAATCTTCAAAAGAAAGACCAATTAGATATTTGTTGGCCCAGACTACTGTTTCACCCTCAGCCTGGAGATACCTGATGGTTATCATCTTACATATCCACAACCTCAGAAAGAGACACTACCTGACAGAAGCCGGATTTTGGTCCAACGAACCTGAGACACCTGGCAATCGATGCAGCATCACCTTGTTTTAAATGTCCTTTGTCCTTTTTACATTCTTTAAAGGATATTACAAAGTCAAAAAGTATGACTTGTTGGGGGTGGAAATGAAAGAAAAAATGCAAATCTTTTGTATTCTGTTTTGACAGACTAAATGTGACAATTACATTTTGATATTAAATACATTTAGTGATTCTCCAAATATCTCTAGGATCCTAAAGCTTACGTATGATTTTATGGACCATCCGAAAGCATTTTAGTAATCACAAAGAAATCTGGGATTTGTATTACTTCAACAAGATGTTGATAAACGGCTTGCAGACTCTGACACTCAGTACCTTTACTTGCACAATGTAAACAAGCTATGCTAAGAATTGGACTTTGGCGTCTCGCCAGAATATGTTCCCTGTTTATGGATGGTAAAAGTTGGATAACTGACAGGAATGTTGGGGTCCAGGCTTCTGGGTTGTTTTTTCCTGCTGGGGGTGCGGTGGAGCCATGCTCCGGCCACAGGCTGATGCACCTGCAGGCTATCAGCGATCAGCCGCCTACTTAAGGACTAAACTCCTGCCTACCAGTGTCAGAGTAATTTGGTGTTTTGGTGCTTTTGGAATTTTCTGGTGTATTTGGTATCTTGTGTATGGTACATTTCCCTGCTCGTTCGAGGTGTCCATGCTATCCTGCTGGACTCATGAAACGTGCAGAATCCGACTCCTGTGATGGCCCAGCGCTGGAGCTCTCTGTGCGCCCCGGAGGTTTGAACTTGTGCTTCCCTGCAATCCAGGAGGACTGCCGTTTTGGTGTTTGATGAATTAAACCTGGTTTTGGACTTTTCATCACTGCGTTCTTGCCTGCTTTCGGGTCCTGTTCAAACCCAGAACGTAACAGCTGGGCTTTGCTGTAAAAAGAGGGCCTGAGATATTGTGATTTTTTTGTGCCCCTAAACCTTTAAATCCACTTTCCGAACTTTGAATTTCTACCTAAAACTGACCCACTCTTCACACCGGTGGAACATTGTTGATGTCTATCAGGTTTCCTCTCCCTGTCCTAAGCCTAACCCTATGTCTGCAAAAGCTCTTTCAAAAACAGGAAGAAACATTGTCCTGTTATTTACTTATCTTTGTTTTCCAAGACTGCTTTTTGGATTGCAATTTCATTAATCTGGGGTGCCTTTTTTTTTCTCTTGACCTTTTTTTTTAAATTAAAATTCATATTATGTTATCCAGAAGTTGTTATAAACTTTAATAACAAAAACTGCTGTCCAAATTTCATTCTTTGGAAAACACTTTCTTCACTTTCTTCTTCATTGTAATAAAGGACATATACTGTTCATTTACAGAACCTTTGTTGCACTAACCAGCTTTTTTTAACAAAAGAAATATAGTCATCAATTAACCAGATATGATATCAATAAATAAAAGTATTGAATATTTTTATATTATAAAGCTGAGGAAAAAAGCAATAAGTTGATCTACACACAGGCGTTAGGGTTACCGGAAGAAAGGCTTTTATTTTTGCGGCCATCCTGGTTTGTGGTGCCAACTCACTTGGAATTTTCAGGGCAGATCGTTAAAACCAGCCAAACCAGTCAAACTTTTCTGTCCTTTTAGGAAGGGCCAATGCATCTCCAACCGTCCTTAGAGTATTCACAAAGCAGATATAATCCAAGGTGTTGTCCTCTGTCTGGAACCCATCATTCAGCTGGTCTTCTCCAGAGTTGTCTGGCTGGACCTCTGCAGGGTTCTCCTGAGAGACAATTGTCTCTGGTGGGACATGTTCTGGTTTTTCCAGCTGGTCCACTGCATAGTTTCTCAGCTGAATGTTCTCTACACAGGGTTCCTTTGAAGTTGCTTCTAATTCTTTCACTGTTTCCTCTTTTACAGTGAAGAACGGATGCTGCAGAGCCTCCATGGGCGTAATTCGCTGGTTGGGGTCCACCTGTAGCATGTTCTTGATGAGATCCATAAACAGGTCCAGACCAGTTGCATGTTCTTGCTGAACTAATAGCATCCCTACAACATCATCAAAACAGCTGAAGTCCTCCTCTTTTTCACTGGTCCCGTCCTCTTCTGCTGTCTTAATTGTCCACCTTGGATGATCATTTGTTCTTCTATTGAAGAATTCTTCAGTTTGCTGGCCCTTGTCCAGTACATGGTCTGGTGGCTGTCCCAAAATTTTGACTATCGAATTTATTATACTGTTACACCTGTTGTATGGAAACAGTACTGTTCCAACAGCCAGTTCGAAAGCAGTAACCCCCAAAGACCACATGTCCAAAGCCTCATTCATTTCAGACTCCAGGAGTACCTCTGGAGAGCTGTACACCTGGGTGAAAATGCAGGTCTCAAAGTCAATATTACCGGACATCTGGGCCCCACCAAAGTCCACTAACTTTACTTGCAGTGGTTTTTCATGGTGGTCCACAATCATGACATTTGCTGGTTTAATGTCCATATGTATAATCCCGATGGTTTTTAAATGGTGAAGAGCCGTAACGAGTTGTTCTGTAATGTGTCTGACCTCTGGTAGAGGGAGACACGTTTTACACGGACTCATCTCAGAAATGTAGGTGTCTAGGTCCATGTCCAGGAACTCAAAGCTTAGACAGATGTCTTCCATGTTGAAGAAAAAGCTGTTAAATCTGACCACGTGACTGGTGTTGGGATCCAGGCGCCGCAGCTGCTTCAGGATTTGGATTTCATGCTTTGCAATTTCAATGACATCAGTGCAGCTCTTCATTACCTTCACGGCCTCCATGGTTCCTGTTTCAAAGTTGCTACATTTTAAAACTTGACCAAAACTTCCTTCCCCTAGAAACTCGACCACACGGCGTTGCTTTCCTAGTAAAGTACAGCCGTCTTTTCTGGACTGGTGGACATCAACTTTGTTTGTGAACACTCCCATGTTTTTGCTGCTGAGATTTGCTTTTTTCTCTTTCTGCTGGATAAGTTTGGATACACAAACTTGATTTTTGTTTGTAGCATATGCAGACATGAAGGCTTTGTCAGCCTTTGATCAGCAGTGTCTTTGATGTAGCATTTGTGGATGAGTTTGACGATGCAACAAGCTATATATTGTTCATTATGAACAAAACTGGAGTTGTCAGGGTTTTTTTTCTTGTATTTTGGAGGCATTTTCTTTATTTTTTGTTTTACGCCATACAATTTTCTTAATCTTGAGCCTATGTTCTTTGCAAAACATGAGAAAGAGTGCTATAACAGTGCCATGACCAGCTTTGAATAATAAAGTACTAGCAGAGCTAGTTTAAAATGTCACCATTTTCTTTCACTTTGACTTCGGAACATCCAAAACAAGAGATGCACTGACAATGAGCTCTCCTTAGTGAGACTGACTGCCTTTTTTTTATTACTAGCTCTTTTTTAGCAACCACACGTTCTCTTTTCCCGTACAGTTTTCTGTTGTTTAATGTTACATTTGGTGGTACTAACCCTGCTGGAGCCTGCCCTCTAACGAATAGCCCACATCTACTTTATCTTTCTTCTTTTTTAAGTAATTAAATGTGTATATTTTGTAAAACACTATTTTGTTTTTAGTGTATTAGATCTTAAATCTGTAACAGTTCTTTGTTTCGCAATATTTTTCCAGGTTCTTTTAAATTCACACGTTGACACATTTCGCATGCAACCACACAAGCACTTATTCATTCATTTTATTACTCACTGACACACACCTCGACTCAGATATTGTACAAAGGCTTTATGAATGAAACAGTATTTTATATATAATAATTATATATTTTAAAAAAGAGGATAAAGTTTATAAAAACTAAATTTGGCTGTGGAGAAGAATGTTTGCTGTTTTCACATGAAAGGTTCAGACATTTCACCAATAAATAAAGCTAACTACTGAGCAAAGAAAGAGCCATTTTCCCTAAAACATTTGAGTCGTGTAGAATTTTAATGCCAATCAATACAAACATTTTGTATTCAATCAATCAATCTTTATTTATAAAGCGTCTGTTACAATCAAAATTGTTTCTAGGCTCTTTACAGAATTCCAAGGCCTGACCCCCAACAAGCAAGAGTGGCAAGGAAAAACTCCCCTTTAACAGGAAGAAACCTTGTGCAGGACCAGGCTATGTAGGGGGACCCTCCTGCTGATGGCCGGCTGGGTAGAGAGAGAGGAGAGGGTGGAGGACAGGTAGAGGTCCCAGCATGACCCAGTGGGGTGACAGAGGCCTGTCAGGTGATCATGTTTCGTGACCCCGGCAGCCTGGACCTATAGTAGCATAACGAAGATGTTAACCAACCTAATCCCTAACATCTAAGCTAATTCTAACGTAAAACAGAAACATACACAAAAAAAGCAGAAACAATTCTCTTCAGGAGGAAGCTATTTAAGGCCTCTTTATATATAACATTCACCATTGAACACTGGGAATACCAGGTGCTGTAAGCTTTTTGCACTCCTCCACTGGACCAGCAGAGGTCGCTAGTGCCACTTAGTGCTGCTTTTGATACAGTTGATCACAGCATCCTGTTACAGAGACTGGAACATGTGATTGGGATTAAAGGGACAGCACTAGACTGGTTTAGATCATATTTATCTGATAGATACCAGTTTGCTCATGTCCATGGTGTTCCCTCCTCATACAGTAGGGTTAGCCATGGGGTTCCTCAAGGTTCTGTACTTGGACCAATCCTCTTCACCTTGTACATGCTTCCCTTAGGGAACATTATTCGGCAGCATGGGATAAATTTTCATTGTTATGCTGATGACACTCAGCTCTATTTATCCATGAAACCAGAGGAGACAGAGAAGTTAGTGAAGCTCCAGACCTGTCTTAAAGACATAAAGTCCTGGATGTCTTCAAATTTCCTCCTCCTTAACCCAGGAAAAACTGAGGTCCTGGTGTTTGGTCCTGAACCTCTCAGGGATAGATTAGATCACATGATCACTCTAGATGGTATCTCATTAACATCTAGTCTCTCTGTGAGGAATCTAGGAGTAACTTTTGATCAAAATCTCTCCTTCAACTCACACATTAAATTAGTCTCTAGAAGTGCCTTTTTTCACCTGAGGAAAATCACAAAGATCAGGAAGCTGCTGACGCGGCATGATGCTGAAAAGTTAGTCCATGCATTTGTTACTTCCAGGCTGGACTATTGTAATTCTTTATTATCAGGGTGTCCAAACTCCTCTTTAAGAAGCCTCCAGTTGATCCAAAATGCTGCAGCCAGAGTTCTGACAGGTATTGACAAAAGAGATCACATAACTCCTGTAATGGCGTCGCTTCACTGGCTGCCCGTTAAATTTAGAATAATTTTTAAAACCCTTCTTTTGACCTACAAGGTCCTCAGAGGCCTAGCTCCATCCTACCTGGAGGAGCTAGTGACACCTCTCCTCTCCTCTCCTTTCCTCCTCCTCATCAAGCAGACTAGTTCTGATGATTCCTGTGCAGTTTTTCTGCTCCCCCCCCCCCCCAATTTATTTCCAGGTATTGCCGCCTTCGGAGCTGCATGATGACCTTCGGCCCCGCTGACCCATTGTATAGTGTATTTTTGTGTGTGTTTCTGTGCTCTGTACCTCTCCTCTCCTCTCTCTCCTCTCCTCTCTCCTCTCCTCTCTCCTCTCCTCTCTCTCTCTCCTCTCCTCTCCTCTTCCCCCTCCTCCTTCTCCTCTCCTCTCCTCTCCTCTCCTCTCCTCTCCTCTCCTCTCCTCTCTCTCCTCTCCTCTCCTCTCCTCTCTTCTCTCCCCCTCCCTCTCCAGACAAAGTAAATCCAGACAAAGTGTATAACTGTCCACTCCAGTCTGCATTGATGTCAAGTGTGGAGGAAAAACCTCACAGAGGGCCCACTTATTACACCAGTCAACATCATACACCCTCAATGGAAGATACTGTCAAACAATGTGCAGATACCAATCACACACAACTATGGCTAATGCTATTTTTTACAGGTGTGAAGTAGGGACATTTTTCAAAATCCTGAATGAATCGAAAGTGAGACACATGATTTCTCTTCTTATTCTTCTCTTCTGTCAAGTTCAACAGTTTTTCTCCAAATAACTCGTGAAAACTGTTTGTTGGCAACGTGTTCAATTCAATCAAATCCAAACGCTACGCTGCTGCATTTTTGTGTAGTACTACACATACTGTGCCACCGCTGCTGGACTGCCTTCCCTCACCTGCCTCAGCCAGTCTTTGATTCCTCTCTGATCCACTGGCATTTCACTGACAGGGGTGGACATCCTTGACTCAACCACCTTCAATGCTTTGAAAACAGCCATAGACTAGACATCAAAGTTCACTCCACCTTCTGTGAGTGCAGAATCATCACAGACTACAGGAAGCATAGAAATCTTCAGGACCTGCTGGTCCAGGCCACGGTGAACCCTGTACTGACTCCAAGACCTGGAGGCTGCGGTGATTTCTAGCTGTAGAGTCAGGTAAAAAAAATGTTTTCAATGGGGAGAGTCAGGGGAGTCCCAAAACAAGAAATGGCCTTTATTTAATCACCCGTGGTGTCTGTGGTGTGCAGTACGTGGGAGAGACCAAAAACACTCTCACCTGACACTGGTGGAAATTATACCAGTGTTGGGAGACCCACACTCCTCTAGTCCACCTTTTTTTATTACCTGACATGGGTTGCCATCCCTTCAGGTGGCCGTCGGTTCCACTGAACTCAGGTATGCGTTTGTGGGTTTGTATATAGATGTTTTGACTTCTGTGGTGCCTTATTAACATTGTATTATTAGTCTTGTATTTTTATTAGGTTGCAGTAACCTCCACCAGTCAGCAGTCTTCCCTGCTACTGTAGTTAGCTAAACCCCTGAGGGTTCGTACGATGGCTGCACTTGACCTTTTCATCGGAAGCAAATTACATGAATTATTTTTATTATTTTTATTTTACCTTGCATCATGTCTGTATTAACCTTAAACCTGTGCATGGCTGGTCTCCAGGAACCCCTCAAAGAAAGTAAAAGTTGAACCTTTAGGTGCAAATGCTAATCTGGCGTTGTGGGCATTACGTAGCTTTCTGACACCTGCCTCATAGTTCGTGGGTCATAATTCACACATATACACCCGTGGCCAACTGACCTGCAGCGGTGGACCGAGCAATGAAGGAAGTCGTGCTATTGCTGCTTTGTTTGGCTTTCCCGTCTCTCTCACTCACACACACACACACACACACTTCCATTTAGCCATTTTTCTAAACATCGTGTCAGTGAACATTGGACAAGGACAGCAGGGAGAGATGCATCACCAGAAACGTGTGAGGGACGCCCTGAGTTCTTACTTTAGGAACGAGGCAACTGTTTTTGTTGTGCTTGACAACCTCCAATTAGGTTGTTCAGTCTCAACTTTTCCTCAAGAAATGAGCCATTTCAGGTTGCAACAGTCAACTTTATTTTCAGCCACAGATGGTGAAAGTGAAGCACATTAATCAAAAGTGGAAAAATGGCCAGTTTAACATACAAACACTGTATAAATGTTAAAAAACAACAGCTCAGTAGTTACAAGTTTTTACTTTTATACATTTAAGATGGAAAAAGTTAATGAAAGATAGCATATGGCATATGGCAGCTAACTCTACAATTACAAAAGAAAAAAAAAGAAAAAAAAAAGGAAATGGGACGTCATCCCGTCACCTAGCGTTGCTCACTGATCAACCCCCCTCCCCCCACCAGTGCAGTGTTGATCAGGAGGAGGCGGGACTTCCTGCATCACTGCTCTCGCTCGCCTGACGTTGCATCACCATCTCCCTGGCAACGCAGCTGATGTTCGTCGCCGCAGCCGAGACACCCGCCCTGAAGGCCAAACGGTGTAAATTAACCTGATTTATGGGATGGATCCAGAATAAAAAGGGTCCTTGTACTCACTTCTCCTCAGTCAGCGGGCTCATCCCGGGTTGCTTCCCGAAGAAGAAGCTGGACCACCAGTGACCTGAATCCTGCTTTGGCAGCCCTGCGGAGACACCATCCATTTGGTTATTTTTAAACATCAAATTTTTAAGTAGTGTTCAAAGACTCAACTGGACTTCTCAGCTCCTCTCCAGAGCTACATGTCCTCTGCTGGTTTACTGAATGTTGTTTGTTGGTAGTTGGCATTATTAGAAGGTGGCTTCCCTCCCTCCTGACCCCATACCTGGGCACAGACCTGCGCACAGACCTGCTGCCCTCTGACCCGCTCAGCTCCAACTTTGATTGGGTGTAATTACCGTATTTTCTGGACTAAAAGTCGCTCCGGTGTTTAAGTCGCACCAACCAAAAAATGCATAATAAAGAAGAAAAATAGATACAGTGGGACCTCTACTTACGAAATTAATTGGTTCCGGAAGTTGTTTGGTAACCTGAAAATTATTTAAGTAGAGACACGTTTTCCATGTAAATGCCCTAATCCGCTCCAAGCCCCCAAAAATTCAGACATAATTCTTTTTGATAAATCACAAAAATGCATCAAAACATGTAACAAATACATGTTACAATTAGATTACCGCACAATAAATGTAGGAATTCAGTGCAAGGCTTCTCAAGGAGCAAAATGAACTTTATTACAGGAAAGCTAAGAGGAAATGAGGGGGCATTGTGATGTTTGGGAACGATAGATGGTGTAACCCAGGGCACATCAGGGTGAAGGAGCAGTACTGCAGCAAAGACATTGAACTGATAGCGGTTAGCATTCGGCCATATTACCTCCCAAGGGAATTCTCGCATGTTATCGCGATAACCGTGTACATCCCTCCATCGGCCGATGCTGCTGCTGCCTGCGAGACTGTACACACCGTAGTTTCCAAGCTTCAGACATCGCACCCCCAGTCCCTCCTCTTCATCTCTGGTGACTTTAATCATGCTTCTCTGTCCTCCACTCTCCCAACCTTCACCCAATATGTGAAATGCCACACGAGAGACAATAGAACTTCGGATTTAATGTAAGTAAACACCAAGGATGCATACACCTCCTCTCCCCTCCCCCCACTGGGCCGTTCTGATCACAACCTGGTTCATCTGTCCCCTGCATACATACCTATGGTGAATAAACAACCACCCACTAAGAGGTATGTAAGGAGCTGGTCTGAGGAGACCAGCATGGCTCTGAGGGACTGCTTCAACACTACAGACTGGGATGTGTTGACATCGACGGCCTGACAACCTGCATCACGGACTACATCAACTTCTGTGTGGAAAATACCGTGGCTACCAGGAAGGTTTGGTGTTTCCCCAACAACAAACCCTGGGTGACCCCTGATCTAAAAGCCCTGCTGAATGAGAAGAAGAGGGTTTTTAAATCTGGGGACAAGGAGGAGCTGAGGAGAGTCCAGAAGGAGCTGAGAAGGGGGATAAGGAGAGGCAAGGACAGCTACAGGAGGAAGCTGGAGGAGCACCTCAAGGGGAGCAACGCCAGGGAAGTCTGGAGAGGCCTAAAAACCATCTCAGGCCACACAAAGGACAGCGGGAGGGGCCCTGAATCTGGGGACCTGGACTGGGCAAACAAGTTGAATTCCTTTTTCAACAGATTCGACTGTGCTGCCCCTGCCTCTCCCACTCATCAAAGCCCAGACCTGACTGTGCTGTCACATCACCATCCCCCCTCTCCCCCCGTAACACCTCCGGCACCGGCAGCTCTCTCACACCACGCCACCTCCCTCCACCCCCTGCCAGATCGACCCTCACACTCCAACTCCCGTCCTTAACCACCAGGAGTCACACCTCGCCTCTCCATAACAGCTGATCAGGTGAGGAAGGAGCTGAGGAGGACCAAGACGAGGAAAGCTACTGGCCCTGATGGCATCAACTCCAGACTACTTAAGAACTGTGCAGATCAGCTCTGTGGGATACTCCTGCACATCTTCAACCTGAGCCTCAGTCTGGAGAGAGTTCCACTACTGTGGAAAACATCATGTGTGGTTCCGGTTCCTAAGACTGCGCACGCCAGGGAGCCCAACCACTTCAGGCCAGTGGCTTTAACCTCTCACCGGATGAAGACCATGGAGAGGATCGTTCTCACCCACCTCCGACAGCTGGTGGAGGCAAGATGGACCCTCTACAGTTTGCATATCGACCAGGCAGTGGTGTGGATGACGCTGTCATCTACCTGCTGCACCAGTCACTCTCACACCTAGAGGGCACCGGGAGCCCTGTGAGAGTCATGTTCTTTGACTTCTCCAGTGCCTTCAACACAATCCAGCCATCATTGCTGAGAGGGAAGATGGAGGGAGCCGGAATCGACTGTCACCTGGCTGCCTGGACCACCGACTACCTCACCAACAGACTACAGTACGTGAGGCTCCGTGACTGTGAGTCCGACGTGGTTGTCTGCAGCACGGGGGCACCACAGGGTACAGTTCTCTCTCCCTTCCTCTTCACTCTCTACACATCAGACTTCAGCCACAACTCAGACAGCTGCCACCTCCAGAAGTTCTCCGACGATACAGCCATCGTTGGACGTGTGTCTGAGGGGAACGAACTGGAATACAGGGAGGTCATCACCAACTTTGTCGCCTGGTGTGAACTGAACCATCTGCGCATCAACGCCAGCAAGACAAAGGAGGTGGTGATCGACTTCAGTAGGAAGGCTTCTCACACTGCACCCGTGAACATCCAGGGTTTGGACATTGAGATCGTGGAGGAGTACAAATACCTGGGTGTTCATCTCAACAATAAACTGGATTGGACTCATAACACAGACGCCCTGTACAAGAAGGGCCAAAGTCGTCTTCATCTGTTGAGGAGACTGAGGTCCTTTGGAGTGTGCAGGACACTGCTTAGGACTTTTTATGACTCTGTGGTGGCATTGGTGATCTTCTACGCTGTGGTCTGCTGGAGTGTGAAAGCTCAGAGAGGGACAGGAAGATACTTAACAAACTCGTCAGAAGGGCTGGCTCACTCCTGGACTGTTCTCTGGACTCCATTGAGGAGGTGGGTGAGAGGAGGATGTTAGCCAAGCTGACATCAATTATGGACACCCCCTCTCACCCCCTACACAAGACTGGTGGGACCTTAAGCAGCTCCTTCAGCAGCAGACTGTTACACCCACGGCGTAAAAACGAACGTTACCGCAGGTCATTTATCCCAACTTCTGTCAGATTGTACAACATTCACAACTCTTAATGTAGCACCTATAACCCAAGGTTGGCATATTTCTCTGCAATAACTAATCATCCTACCTCTGGAATGTCTTATTTCCACATCTCTTATTTGCACCTTCATTTTTCTTCATACTGTCCAACATTCCTTCTGTGTATAATTTTTAATTTCTGTATATACTGTATAATGTACATAGTAATGTACATAATATAAGAGTCTTTTTTTTTTTTTCTTTTAGTACTATACTGTACTGTACACCACAGGCTACCGCTGTAACGTGTAATTTGCCCAATGTGGGATCAATAAAGTTTATCCTATCCTATCGTATCCTGCAGGCTAATCTTACATTACCCGTCATTACTAGTAACGAACATTAACACTTGTGGTAACACCGCCATCTAATGGACAAACATTCAAACACCAACAATAAATCCCGGTTACGGCCATATTCTTTGGCAAGATCAACCAAACGCATCCCTTTTCATGCTTTTCTATTATTTCTTGCTTCGTTTGCGCTCTTTTTTTCTTCTTTTTCACTTTTCTCCATCACTTTCCTGGGGTCCATAGCGAATAAAAGTTAAACGAAGACAACGCTGGGATTCACACATACCTGTACATATTGACGTCCTTCCTAGCCAATGGGATGACAGGAAGATGCTAGGCAATCGCCAGTTGCAGAGCAGCTACAAGCATGTCTACGTTCGCTAAACTCCGCAAGCTGCGAGTAGCAGCAGTAGCGTATTTTTGCCTTTCGTATACTGAAATTTATTCCCCATATAAGTCGCGCCGGAGTACAAGTCGCACCCCTTGACAAACTATGAAAAAAAGTGGACTTTTACGGTAATCTATATGTAGGGGAGTTTTTCCTTGCCACTGTTGCTTGTCTGGGGTTAGGCCCTGGGGTTCTGGAAAGCTCCTTGAAACAATTTTGACTGTATAAGACGCTATATAAATAAAGATTGATTTGATGTACGTAGAATTTATGTGTTCCCTCTTTTGCTGTCTCCTCCTCTGCCCAGTCTGCCATCAGCAGGTGCCCTCCCCCACCCCAAAATGAGCCATCTTCATCCTTCTGTGAAATTAAGAAACACGAAGGGTCACCACAGCTTGTAAGAGCTCTCCTGATGAGGTGCCACTTGTGCCTGAGGATGATGGGAGTCAAAAAAAGATACTGGATGCTCGTGAGTTTTGGCGAGATTGCAAAATTCCGTCCTTTTCTGGCTGGTTCAGGGACCGGTCAGAGAGGTTTCCAACCCAACTGTTTTGACCCGGTGTGGGTGCGCTGTGGGTTCTTGTTTCTCCAGTTGTGTTGTTGTTGTGTTACTGTATTCGGTTTGACGGCTCTGTTGAATTCTGGTTGCATGGGGATTATTTTTAAAGGCTTTATGTTGGTGTTTTTATCAGTCAGTGTTTAGGGTGCAGGTTGGATTTCCCCTATGCTTGTATGACTTAACAGAAGGGATGATTTTTACCTGGGTGGTGTGGGATCACCTCGCCGCTGTACTCCGAACTGCCACATGAGCTGCTGCTGGATGTAGAGCCAATGCGCCCTGTGTTAACAGACAACAGAACACTGGCTTAGCGACACGGGTTCTAGTGGGTTGTCAACCCTAACCCAACCCTTCAACCCTAACCCAGCTCAGTGTGGAGGGGACGCGTCTGAAAAGCAGAGGCAGCGCTGGTCAATCCACAAAAAACTCGGGAGGTGTTCTGGTAGCAGTTAGCTTGGACGCTTTGGGGCAGAACTACAACTGCCACTGAAGGCATCAGTGCATTTCCAATGAGGAAAAAGCATCTTGGACCTGGTGCTATTTTTTAAAATGGAGACGCATGTGCAGCGATGGCCGCGTCACTCACTTCGGTAGTAATCGGTGGTCGCCACAAGAGACCCGCCTGCTGGAATCGCTGCCATTCCACTGCTGGTTCTTTAACACTGCAGGACAGAAACCTGCAGAAACAAACAGCAACCACAACCACATTAAATGAGAATAATGGGCAACTTTCCCATTGCAATTTAGGACCCGCTGGAAGATAAACAGTGTTTTTTGTATTGATGGATCTGATGGTTGTTGGACACTTTATGGTATATTTGTTAAAGCTCATTTTTAACTTTAAGTGTTCAAGGTTTCTCACAAAGCCATTTAATGAAAGCTCAGCTGTTCAAACACAATGAACTATAAATGTAAATATGGTAAAAATCCTCCCGCAACAATGACGTCATTCCTGTTTACATGAAGAGCTGCGATCCGACATTTTGAGGTTCTTATTTTATACCACAAATGATAAAAATCACGGTCAAAACCAAACCTCAAACCACTGGATGAAAACATGAACTATGTATGCAAGTAGACTTTACTGTGTTCTGTTTAGTTTGACGATACAAAATGGCATATTTAAGTGTACATATGTATATATAGGGTGTATATACGTATATAGGAGGGTTCTGTATACATATATATTAGAATTTATTGTGTTTTGCCGCCCTCAAAATGACATTTGTCAACAAACAATCTAATGTAGATCATTCTCACACCCACTAAAAATAAAAAATAAATAAAAACTACAGAGAATGCAGCGCTGCGGGTAACAAAAGCGCAGATGAACCGTTAGCTTCGCCGTTAGCTCGGAGAGCATCGTGATTAAAGCTCCGCTAACCTTCGAACGGCCCAGACGTGCGGATGTTCAGGCCACCAGATTCAAGCGAGTCGGCGAGGCTGCAGGGAGGGAACGCTAGGCAACGGGGCCCATTTGAACGGAAGATTTGGGTTAATGCGACCGTTTGAGGTCTCGAAGATGTCCACGACACTGTCTCTCTGTCGCTCCGAACTGGCGCTTACCCCTTTTATCACCTCGGTGACGTCAGAGGCGGGCGGGGTGTATATCACATGACTTCCTGCAGGGCCTCAGTTCTGCCTGGTGGGGTCAGGATTGCTATGCAAATGAGTGAATTATGTATTATTGTTAGCATTTACTTATTAGCCGCTCCACCTCCAAAAGATGACAAAAACCAGTACAGACCAGTGAAGGATGACTTTTAAGGGTTGTATTCCTAATAATACCGAACAAAAGACAAAGAGCCTCCACCCCAATAAAGGAGCAAGTGGTGACCAAATAGCATTTCTCAGTTTCTGTGCTTTCTGGCTGATCTTTTGGTCACTTTTGAGTGCTGGCGGTGTTTTCACTCTGTAGCGTGGGACGGAGTCTCTGACCCACACAAGTGGTTCAGGTAGTGCAGCTCATCCATCAAGGTTTGCTTTATCTGTCAGCATTGCGTCCAGAGGCTGGAGGCACTACCAGGAGACCGGCCAGTCCATCAGGAGATGTGGAGGAGGCCGTAGGAGGGCAACAACATGGACTGAATCCAGTTGAGCCCATCTGGGGCATCATGTCTGACTCCATCCACCAACGCCACGTTGCACCACAGACTGTCCAGGAGTTGGCGGATGCTTTAGTCCAGGTCTGGGAGGAGATCCCCCAGGAGGGAGGTCATGCAGGCGCGTGGAGGCCACACACACACTACCGAGCCTCATTTCGACTTGTTGAAAGGATGTTACATCAAAGTTGGATCAGCCTGTAGCATTTTTCCACTAGAATTTTGAGTGTGACTCCAAATCCAGACCTCCAGGGGTTAATAGATTGGATTTCCATTTATAATTTTTGTCTGATTTTGTTGTCAGCACATTCAACTATATAAAGAATAAAGCATTTAATCTATCTAGGACGTGTTAATTTAGTGTTCCCTTTATTTTGAGCAGTTGTATATATAAATCTACTTGTTTTATTGCACATTTCTGTACCTGATTATACGGTTGCTTCACGTTAACGTTGCTGTTAACACCTCCATCATTCTAGTCCAGGCATGGGCAAACTACGGCCCGGGGGCCACACGCGGCCCGTTAAACGTTTTAATCCGGCCCGCCAAACTTGAAAAATTAAATGAATAAACCTTGTTAATGTTATATTTTCACTGCAATTCTGGTGTTTTCCCACTAGAAAAAAGACAGTCAGGAGGAGAGTGATGGTGATATCCTGAAGGATAACAGAACTTTCAGTGCTTTCAAATAGAAATGGTTATTAATTTTTTTTAAAAAGGCACATTTTATTCATTTGATTTTAAGTGTTTTAAGACTCATTCCAAAGTCAGATATTTTGTTGTAATGCTTCTCTTCATTTTCATTTGAAATTAAAGCACATGTTTTCTCCATATCCCAAGATGTGTATTTTTTCTCCAATGAGGTGAGGTTACCAAAGCACTCCATCCATCCATCTGCTCCTGGTCCGGCCCCTTTGTCAAATGTTAGAACCCATTGTGGCCCACGAATCAAAATGTTTGCCCACCCCTGTTCTAGTCTCTCAGTGCTGATGTTGCTGTGTGGGCCTGGAATTCTTGTGTCAGGTGGGGGCACCGAGACGCTCCAGTTGTGCACGTTGCCGTCAGTGACTACTGAAGCGCACATCAAGAACACAGCTGGAGAAAATTATTTAGAAATAAGCTTATGAAAAAGCAGCTTTTTCTAAATAAAGGTCTCCTAAGTTCCCGCGTAATTCTTCTATTCGCCTGGACGTCCTGGTGGTTCCAGAAAGGTGATTCAATGAACAATGATCACTTCCTTCACGTGTGTTTAAAGAAATGCTTTATTATAACAAAACCAGAGTTTAGAAATGGTTGCTCTGCCAAATCAAATCCCTTTAGTGCCTAAAATCATCCCAAATCAATCCAAAGTTCTGCTCATGTGCTGCTCTTCATTCACCAAGACCCACAGGACATCGTCATCATCCTCCAGCAGCAACAGCAGCAGCAGCATCAAACAGTGTTTTATCAGAGAAAAATGTAACATTTGAAAGAATATTACAACATTAAGAGCCTGAAAAGAAACTTGCTGAACAGATTTTTGTAAATATTGGCAACTTTTATCTGTACAAATGATCCATTTTCTCCCAAGTTTACCCAGACGACAAAAGGAAACCAATAAAAAGGTAATAATGAAAAAAAATAAAAGTGTTTACACATGGAGCGAGCGCCCTGCGTTTAGATGAGCAGCAGGGAAAAAGATCAGCATCGTCAGCCTCTTTTGTTAGGACCTTTAATGATTTCAGCACATCAAACTTGAGTTTTGTCCATGCAACACACCTTCAGTGGGACGTTGTTGGGCGTATTCAGTTATGTCAGCTGTAACAGGAGGGTTGGAGGAAGTGAGCGATGGCACTGCGCGCGTGTGTGTGCGTGCGCGCGTGTGTGTGTGTGAGCAGGAAAAGCTGCGGGCACTGGCAGGAACTGACATGCAGCAGTGAAGCCAGGATTTCCATGGCAACATACTCCCAGATTTGTACATATCCATAAGTTATGTAAAAAGATTATGCAAAGCAGTGTAAAATAGTTCTATAGAAAATCTTTTTTTTTCTTTTACACGTCTTGATGGTGCAGAACCCATTGAAGGTGAACCCCTGCACTCATGAGCAGTACTTCCTGCTTTCTGTGAAGCTCCGCTTTCTTGGTAACGCACGCTTGCTGCGCCCCAATGTGGCTGAGCGGCAGCAGTAGGTGGCACTATGCAATTGTGTTTTATAGAAAAGCTTCTCTTTAGCTAAAGATAAAGATGATGACAGGGTAGGAACCAGGTGGGACATGGGACACGAGCGAGCCAGAAGCCACACCCTCCAGATAACGGTGTAGCGTAGGTGTGTGTGTGTGTGTGAGAGAGGGAGAGTGAATGTGTGTATGTGTGTGAGCACTCAGGTCATGTCGTCAGTCTCAGGTTGCAGGAAGAAGGAAGCGCTTCAAAAAGGCGGGTTTTCCTGAGTGGGGGTAGGCTCGGTGGGGGAGTTGGTGGCATCGCCGTTCTCCCGGGGACCGACCACCTTATGCTGGGAAACACACACGGTTAGTGATCACGGCTGTCCCGTGCTGGCAGAAGCAAATACACACATCACGCTTGCAAGCGGTGACGCCGCATCAAAGCAACAGATGAGGCCCACCTCTTCCTGTGACTGCTCAACAACGATGCATGACTCTATGCTAACCACGTGCTAATGCTAATGGCCCGTTTAATGGTGTAAACAGATAAATGAGGACGTTCTTGCGTGACAACGCTGTCAACTGCGCTGCTATAAAGTCCCACTGTTTCCTTCCAGTCTGAACGGGTCAACTTTAACATTTTCATCATTAAGTTACCAACATCCCTCAGCTGACCATAATAACCAGCCTGACACACAGCAGACAAATGAACCCACCTTCAGGTTCTCCATCTTATCTTCGAAGGTCTTGAAGGCTGCAGAGCTCCTGTAGAACACACCCACCATGTCAAACACACACAAACACCCTGAGTTCATATAAGGTTCCTCAAAGTAAACGATTCAAAAATATCACATTCAAGATTTACACACTAAACTCTAAAAATCAACAAATGAAGCTGACTTTTTGTTTACCAACACAGTATTTCAGTAATGCAGGAGAAGAATGAAATAGTGAGAGAACAGAAAGCAGGAGTCACTTTACCTCATGGCAGGCATACTTATTGAGTGTCTGATGGAATAGCTGCTACTTTGTTAGCATTAAAGAGAAGAGACAAGTATTAAAAAGCAAGCCCCCCCCACACACACACACACACACCATGTTCTCACAGCATGGTAACATTTATATCTACGGTCCCTGCACGAAAAAAGCGGGCATTTCGTCCCAAAATTAGCGATTAGCTTCTTATCAACTTCGCAAGGGAATAGTTCTAAGGCGGCTCAGCACTGGCTCCGCCTCCTGAGCAGCTCCAGCTCGCCACCTAGTTGCGCCACCGGTGTCCTCAGGCCTGACCGATGAACGACCCATAGAACATTTGTGACCCTCTCCCACCACTGACTGGAAATATTAGACAACAGTATGGGGAGGGGGGCAGGCAACAGGCAACAGCCACGCCCCTCTCAGCAGGAGGTCAGACCCGCTACTCCTGCCAACGTGGACACGCCAGAATGGCCAATGTGTTAATTATTTGATTCAATTATAATAATTATTGTCAGGCAATAGTGAAATGGACAGCATCGTGGGATCCATGCGGGAAACATGACTCTCTATTCCACTAGCAGCCTGGTTTGGCCCGGTTTGGCCCAGCACTGGTGAAGGGAAATGGTTGCCCGTGTTGTAAACGCTAACTCAGGGCGTCGCTAGCATGCCGCTGCATTTGGGTCAAAGCTAACGCGAGCAGACTGAAGCGCCACACATGCATCATCAACGTGTAGTATTTTAGCTCCACCACTAATATGTAATTTATGTGTATCGTGTCTTTCTGAAGCCGAGGCCACTGAGCGGAGGTGTCACGCGAGTCGGCTCGACATTGAAAAAGTGGTGAGTGGAGAAGGGCCGCGGGGGTCTTACCTAAAGGAATTAGAGAAAGGAAGTGCTCTGCACAGCAAAGCCAGGCAGCATTAAATGGAGAGAAGACAGTCAGCAACAACAGCCAGCCAGCAGAAAAAGCGTCAAATATTATATATTAAATGTGTCCCTGATCAGTTTCTTTAAACTTGCTCATTGGTGATGGGCCTAAAGAGTGTTTGGGGCCGCCGCGGCTCTGCCGTCGCTCACCTCATGTCCCCCAGCTTCCTCGTCACCACGTCGCTCACGGTAGAGAGGGCAGCGCTGGTCTTCTGTCCCGCCTGGGAAAAGGTCTCCTGAGTCTTCTTATATCTGCAACAGAGCAACAGCAGAGAGAAAAAAAAGGTTAATATTTTAATGACTGGTATGTGAATAATAAGACAAGAGAAGGGGGGAGGAACATCAGCCAGTAGATGGTGACGCCACCCCATAATAACCATGATGGTGAGACACTTTCCTGTGTCCAAAGACACAACCGTGGAAATAAAAGCCAACAGAGGCAGCCGGCACGTAGAGCGCCCCCTGCTGGGCAGCCTGCGCAATCAATGAGCTGACTATGACTTCAATAAGCAGCCAATTCTTCAGGCACACACACAGGCACACACACACAGGCACACACACGGGCACACACACGGGCACACACACACCAACAGCCACCATGGGCACAGGAAAAGGAAAACTGCCCAAAGGTAAAAGTCAAAGTGCCATGAATGAAAACACATTTTAGAAAAAAGGAGAGAAAATAAAGATGAACTCACACGTCTGAGTGGGCAATTTCATCCAAAGTGGCTGATGCAGACAAATATCTGAAGATGACAACAGCAGGAAAAATCACTGTTCACGTCTGTCGGGCTGTTGCCGAGGGTGACGCGAAAAAAGAGGCGGAGCCGCCGCGCAAGTTTCAACACATCATTTCACATCTGATTCAGGCCCCCTGGAAAAGAGCCACTTTAATAACAGCAGCGTGTTTACCTGGAGCCCGTTTAACTGAACAGCTTTGTTATTTTCAGTAGTCCGTCACCATCATTTCGGCATCCAATGACACCAAACACAAAACTAAAGGAAACTTTAGCAACAGCCATGAAGAAGAGGCTCCTTCTCACGCTAAAGGGGGGGGGGGGGGGCACTTGTCTGTCCCAGCTGCGATTACGAATAATAATTCAGCTAATGCAACTTAGACAGAACAAACATCTAAAAAAACAACCCCACCTGCCCAAACAGAACGGAGAGAACCAGCGTTCCAGCTAAACTAGATCAAAGATGAGCGTGTGGTCACCTAAAACAACAGAACCTTCTCAAGGTTGTCCCGGGAACCCTCTCAAAGCAAAGCTCCCTGTCCATCCTCACTCCACGCCACCGCTGGAGGATGGGCCGTGGCCCCGGTGCCGCTTCCCAGTTTCAATGTGGTGGGTTTTTCTTCAGCGATTTGCTGATTCCTTGTTCGGCTCCTTCTTTTGGGTCTACACCTCCTCCTCACGTCCTGCGTGTCTTGTGGAGGAACTGACCTGACTGAGTGGTTATTCTGTATCGCGGGACCACCAACTGGGACGAGGGGGGCGCACGCCCCCTCTCACAACCCTGCAGCACCACCCTCTCGGGGTGGCTCAGAGCACGGACGCTGAAGCTGCACGCAAACCAGTCAGCAGGTAAGAACAGCAAAAACTCGGGTAAGGTTCGAGAAAGGGACGGAACCAGAACCTTCATGGACGTCTTGGCCAACGTCATTTCCCTGGCGAGAGAACGCCCACTGCTGCCCAGCTGTGTGTGAGTTTGGTGAACGGGCAACGTTGTGCAGCACTTACACGTTGGAGGTCTGCACCTCCTGCCAGCCCTTGCTGAGGTTCTGCTTTAGTTCGTTGAGCGGGCTCAAGCCCAGTTTCCTCTTGAGCTCTGAGGCGTGTCTCTCTTTTGCAGACAAGACCTGGCGTAAGGTGTTGATCTCCTCCTCCACCTGAAACAGCGACACAAGCATGACGAGCGTGCTCACCGCTGCTGGGTCCACAGAGGAGCTTTGGCACGTGTTCCCAGGTGACCCTGGACCCAGAGACCCAGGGTCTCACATGCTGCCCCACTGAAATTAATGCAGCAGAAACCCTTTGATGGTGGCACAAAGGCCCGCGTTAAGCTGGGATTCGTGTAAGCCCGCTATTCTACTGTGTGTGAGGTGTGTGTGTGTGTCTATCTCTCTCCCTCCCTTGGATGTCATATCTATATTCTGTGATATTAATATCTTGAATTTTGGGGCCCAGTAGAGCCCCAGTCATGGCTCAAAGTGCGACCAGTTCACGTGCTGGTCACGTGCTCCTTGGTCATGTGGGGTCATTTTCCACCCAAAAGAACCCGGTGTTCACTCAGACCCACGTCATTTAGTCAACACAAGACTTGGTCATGTGACTGTAGGTGTGCTGCAACCTGCTGGGGGTAGGGCTAAGAACTACCCCACACATGACCCAGCATCACCGCTTCTTGGTTCTGACCCCCCGTTTAGCCCAGCTGGGCAAGAGTGGAGTCCCTCCATCCAACCGTGCACGGTAACATTCAACATTCAGACCGGCCCTCAAACCTTTGACAGTTCGCAGCGCAGCTCCTCGGCTTCTTCCTCCATCAGGGCAGGTGCGAGGGGGGCGGCAGCGTTCCCCACAGCCCCACCAACAGGAACATCAGAAAGGCTCTCAGAATGATCCACCATGAAGCCTTTGTTAGGAGAGTTCAAGTTAATATCTGGAGGAAGGAGACGAGCTTATGAGTTAGGAAATACATTTTTCCAAGTCCAATCCAGTCTGAACTGGAAATTTCAACAGTAATCTTTTTCCATTGTAAGTTAATGTAATGTAAATGTAATGCCTTTTCTTCTCTTCTACTTTCTGGCACCTTTGAGTCATTTCCAGGTGCTTGTCTTGGTGTTGTGTTTTATAGTGTCACCTGTTGTTGTTCTCCTTGTAATGCTCATTGGCTCCACAAGGAAGACAGGTCCGTCTTTTACACATCTAAACAGATATTCTGCCTCCTACCTGTTCAGAAAGGTCCTATATTCTGCCTTTCCTTTAATCATTTTTCAGAGGGGTAGTGCCAGAATTAGCATTAGCATATAAGGTCGCTATGACTACTTCCTCTTTCTTGGTGGTTGGCAAGCCACATACTGTATTGGTGCATTACCACCACCAGCTGATGTGGAGTGTGGATTTTCACACCAAAACACCAGCAGAGCATTCTGGTACTTGTAGTATTAGCACATGCACTTTAAAGGATAATACCAGTGGGCCAGCTCTAATAGTCAATTAGACTTTGCGGGCCAAATATAATTACATTGCGGGCCAAATTTGGCCCACGGCCCAGAGTTTGACACCTATGCACTAGAGGGTTGAGGGTGTCTAGGTGCAGCTGGAGGTCAGGGTTTGAGATGGCCGCTGCTGTTATCCTGATTATTACTGGTGGGTTGTCGAAGAGACTGGACACAGACAACCTGGACTCTGTCCTGGTCAATTTCCTGCTTTTACAAAAGGCCTGTGAGCGAAGAAAAAGACTCAACAATCTGAATCGAGCCAACTTTTGGTGAACCCTATATCGAGCTGAACGGGTGACATCAGTTGCTGGAGGATCAGTGCGTTGGTGGGGCACACACTTTAACCATAACTCACCCACACTCCTCTATGGACAGACACTTAATAACAATACTTTATACACCATCTTTGCTGCTGTTCCTGTTGATCTTTACGTGCACGTTGGTGCCCAGTTGCGCCCAGACAACCAGTTAAATGGCTTCTATGGGGATCATATTGGAAGCAAACATTAATGTTCAGCAACATCTGCAGCTTTCTGATAAGCTGATCCAAGACTGCTGACTCAGCTGCTCTGAAGGGCCGATTCTGGAGTCCCAAGTGATTAATCCTGATAAGAGGAAAAACTAAACTACACTGACATTACCTGATGTGTTCCACTACCCTTTCCATTGATGATTCACCTCTACCCGCATCTAATAAAGAATCCAAACAGGGGTCCGAATCTTCTGAGCAAAAGAGACAACATCCACAATGAATACGCCCAGAAAGGATTAAAAAGACGAGCTTTGATGAGACAAGGAAGATCATTGTGATGTTTTGAGTGATGGCAGTACCGTCTTCCTCATCCCGGTCCCGTCAACATTCTTAGATTATAGCTTTGGGGCAACTTGTCCTCACAACCCCTCAAGTATTCACTTTTATTCGACCGGAAAACCTCAATCTTCAACCCGAACGCAAAATTAAGACACTTTAACTCACCCGAAACGTTAAAACAAATACAAATACTTCCGCCCTCCCACTTGCTAGCGAGAAGCTATGCCGCAGCTAACTTGAAATAACATTTACCTTGACTGGCAGGATCCATGGCGTCGTTCTGCTGCAGTTGGAACCCTTTTTAAATAAAACGTATATTTGTCTGATGGACTACAGACCGCTAAAATGCGCGTTTACCAGGCGGATATGAAGCTCACTGGACCCAGAGGCCGTCGACAGCAGCAGTCCAACCAAAACAACAGCCTAATGACGCCACCCTTTTCTTCTTCGCCTTCTTTAATGGCCGGTGGCAACCAGCGCCTCAGCGCATTACCGCCACCTACTGTCTATTCGAGTAACTACCCCTTGAAGACTACTCAAGACGCCAGGCTGAACTGCAAGCCTTTAATTTTTTAAGAAGGAATGTAAACTCTCTATCTACTAGATTGATTTCTTTTAAAAAATAATAATTGGCCTCAGCTTCTCAGACTAGCTCCCAACAGGCTGTTCTACCACTGCCCGAGAAGCAGAGAGTTCCTATTTCAAGCCCTTGTGCAGACAAAAACATGGAAGGTGTCCTGGTAGTAGGCAGTGGATCCAAAACACCTTCAGAGCACTGCCAAAATATCCTTGAACAAGGTCGGGAAACCATTAAATGCTCACACAGCCCTGGGATGAGTTGGCGACCAATCCTCGGGCGTACCCTATATGTGAACCCTCCCCATGGCCCCAATAGGGAAAAAGTGGTAAATAAGACAAGACGACAATTGGCCTTTTTTTTTTTTTAAACACTTCCCAGGCGAATGGGATTGCCATCAGGTGCTACATTCCCCACGTCGTCTGCAAACAGATGATCAATAGGTTGACACAACCAAAAATGAACAGTGTGACATTGTTCAGCAGAAACATGGTCAACTGTAATCACTGAGTGAACTAAATACTCACCGACTGAAGCAGAATTTAAATATTATTTTAATTTCATGCTGTAGCTTTGGGTGTGCCCAAAGAGAAAGTATTCCTTTATTACTTTAGCTCCATAAAGTTCCCTCTATTGTCCAACAGGTGAAAAGTCACCTAAAATGCATTGACAAATGCAAAAAAACAAGATTTTTGTGGAACTTCAATGGGGAATATAGACTAACAAGACAGATAACAGCATTGAAAACAACGCAAACGGTAATTTTATTGTCCATTTAGGCAATTCATTTTCTCAGTGACACAGATCCAATGAAAACGTTCCGGATCCGACGTCAGAGGTACTGGAACTGGCTCAAATTAAGCCCTGATTGTCCATAACATACCATGACCCCGCCGCCACCAGGGGCCACCGACCCACTACGTTGACTGGCGTCCGGTCGAGACCCTGATGGGGACGTTGAGCATCCCTGAGATGGTTCCTGACGGTTTGAAACTCTTCCTTCCAAGTTCTCTGAAATGCCTTCAGAGACGACTTATGGCAGAAAAACGCACATTCAGCTCACGTGCAACAGCTCTCGTGGAGTCCCTCAGCATTCCAAATGCACGCTCAGTCAAACCGTCCGGCATCTGTGGCTGCTGCCACGTCATAAAACTTCCCATTTTAGAGGCCCGGAGCTCACCTGTGCACTAATCATGCTGTCTAGCAGCCGCATCTGTGAGGTGGATGGATAATCTTGCTGATAGACACATTTAGACAGCTTTGTGGACAATATCCTGTTTTCTACATAGAAAAAGGCTTTGATCTTTGAGTTAGCCACCAGCGCTAACTCCATCCGCTGCTTGCCTCTTATTCTGTGAGAACAAAAAAAACCCGCGTCGAGCATCAATAAGTGTGGGGATGGGGGTGGGGGGGGGGATGTGAATAGTCCTGATATCCATCTGCAACAAAGCAGAAAAAATGAAACATTATACAAGAACAGGCCAGTTGTTTCAGTAGGCAGCAAATCTTTGGTTTGGCTCATTTTCATACTTGATAAATAAAATCATCATTTAGAACCTGCATTTTGCATGTACTGTTTATGTGAAACGTTTTCACAACTACCACCCTTATTATGGAATAAAAAAGGTGAATAAGGATGACAGGAGACCTTAATGTGTAAATGGTTCATTTAAAATCTTTGTGCGACATGTTTCAGTTTGTTTATATGTAGGAACCATAAATCTAGTCTGTATATGTGGAGCTGGTTACACATTTCATCTCTCATTTAATTATTTTCATCTTATATGTGATACCTTAAGGTGTGTGTGTGTGTGTGTGTGTGTGTGTGTGTGTGTGTGTGTGTGTGTGTGTGTGTGTGTGTGTGTGTACCTGAGTAAGCACACAAAAGTCTTTTGTTTCTTTTATGTGCAAATGAAGCAGCTGATGTAAAACCAAACTCTTTTCAGGACCAGAAGTAAGGTGAAGAGGTAGAAGATCAGAGTGATAACCTGGAAAAAGATCAAGACGCATCACGCAACAGTACACCGTTCAGTTGCCAAGGTGATGAACTTGATGCTCTGTCTGTATTGTCTCGCTACGAGATGAGACGTTACGCTCGCTTACAGGAGATCCTTCCTCACAAACTGCTCGTTACTTCTGACAAGAGGACAGTGGAAGTCGCCACTTCCCACATGGGCTCAGAGAAACATCCATAAACTGTTGGGAAACCGGTATTCCAACCAATCAGAGGGCAGCGGTGATTTTGGTTCGGATTAGGGTTAGGGTTAGGGTTTGGGTCAGAGTCAGGGGCAGGGGCAGGGGCAGGGGCAGGGGCTTGAGGGAATTCAGTTGGACTTTTTGTTCAGCTGGACTTTTTCACCTCTTATCCAAGGAGCTTCCTCAGTTCTTCATTTAATGTGCTGCTCAACTGAATGGCGTCATTAGTGGTCGTTGGTGGTCATTAATGGGTGGATCATCCTGGTCAACGCGATGTTGGAGGAGAACAACCGTAAAACGTTCTGGGGAGGGATCCCAGGGCAGCACTGGAGGTGGCTAGCAAGTGGTGTGGTAAGCTCCTCTTCCCATTTAGCTTAAGGTTTTTGCAGTTTACCAAGGTTTTTTCTGACCCAGTTCGAGGGACAGAGGGTGTCAAAACTGTGGCAAACAATGTTTGTGATGTTGGCCTCTACATAAATTTGATTTGGACCATTTTATGCAGAAATACAGTTATTTTCAAAGGCTGCACCCACTTTTTATTGCAACTGTCAACTTTTTTGCGTGTCCCATAGGCATCGGCACTGTGGCACAATATATCTATCAAAGGTTCTTGCTTCCAACTCAAGCTGCAGATTTCCATCTTTCCAATTACCGTATTTATTATAAATACTGATCTACATGCACCCTCGAGCAAGGTACCGAAACCCCAAATGGTCACATGGGGGCCCTGCATGAGCTCGCAACTCATCCCATCAACTCAACTCATCGCACCCTTTCCGTGACCCGAAAAGGGATAAAGTGGTCAAGAAAAATGAATTGAAATCCAAGAAAAGAGCTTTTGTAATGGGCTAATTATGGTGTTTTGCAATTATAACGATAATAACGCTCTACCTGTTGTGTGGTCATCCCTTCCCGATGTTCACATGCGTTTCCTTCTTTAACTGGATCAGAAGATGGATTTCCCAGCATCTCCTCATGTTTGTGTTGATCTGGTTCACCTTCAGAGAAGGCCAGAACCTTTCTTGGAGTTTCCACAGGTATATCCAGAGGTACTGCCTCTTGGTCTAATGTAGGTGGTCCTTCTGGGGGGGAGATTACTGCAGCTGCTTCTCCAGCAGAGTCCAGGTCCTGGGTATTTGGGGAAAATCACTTCTGGGGTTGGCTCTAGAGCAGAGTCCTGGTGGTGTTTGGGCTGGATGTTGTGGATGCAGGGTTCTTCTGAGAATGTTTGCTGTTGTTCTTGGGGAACTTGTTCTGTCATTTCAGAGGGAGCAGTAACCAGTTTTCTTAACCTGACACATTACCACAAGAAAGATGTCGACATCTACATGGATATCAGTTTCATAAGTCCAGTTGAGAAGAAAATCTTCACATCCTCCATTATCAGTAGCTGACTTGCTTGACTTGCACCCATATGTAGTTATGGATTTTCTCCATTCAAGCAAAATGCTGATGTCACCTTTGTGGAAGCTGATGCTCCTCAGGGCCCGTTCCTGTCTGCTGAAGTTGTATCTATACTCAGTCAAACGCTCAGCAGCTGGTTCCAGGCTTTCAGGGGGCAAACGGTGGCTTGCTTCTGTGACTCTGAGCAGACACCATCGAAGAAATGCACAATACACAAGTCTTATGCTAAAAGAGGAAGTCTTCATGTGATGCTACTCACTTTGCAATGAGCTCTCTTGAACTCTGCAGGCAGGACAAGAGGAAACAAAAGAAAAGAATTTTGTTTCAGCAGTGAACAAACAGCAAAAAAACCAAGATGAGCACTGACGTACGCTCAGCCAATCACGCAGAGTCATGACAAAGGCCACAAGTCTTCTACACATCTGATTATTAACACAGGATTTTAACCACGAGCAGGTGAATTGACTTTTAACTCTACGATAAACTCTAAGCCACACTTGGGCTACATTGCTAGCAAGATCTTCAGAAATCACTCAGCATCTACACACCTGGACGAAGGTGACCAGGTCCTCTTCCTTAATGCTGTGAGAGGCCTGCTCCAACAACTTCCTGTTTGCCTCAACATGGTTTTCATAGCAACGCATCAATGCCTGGATGCGGCTTGTCTTTTCTTCCTGCTCACTCTTGAGTTGTTGCGTCATCACCTGTGATTCAATAACAGTTATTGTACATGTGTATAAAGGCGAGGGCCTTTGTGTATGTTGAACAATGATTGTAGATTGACCCATATTGCAACCGCAGTGTGAAGAACACTCACCCGATGTACAAACCCACCCACAGAAACACGTACCTGTTGTCTTTCCTCCAGGATTGAAAACACCTGTTGAAACTTGTCACACACTCTCTGTTTTTGAAGGTCACTACTTTCCTGTACAAAATATTCAACACAGAAGATGTACAATATGTTAGAGCTCAGACAAATAAACCAAATCCACTCCAAAAGGCTGATATCCAACCTCTTTTTATAACAATAATAATCTTTTTCAGCCTTCAGGAGAGGGGCAGGGTTCACTGCCACTCGCTCATTGTGGGGCTAAGCTAATTTGACAAACAACCATTGACACCATTATATGGACACCCAGACCTTCAAACCCCCCCAAAACCAAGTGGCAGGAAAAAATATTTTCAGAACTATGGTAGAGCCTGTCTCTCCTGCTGTTGGACATTTAGCTAAAGGAGAGGGTGAGATAGGGCGAGGGGAGGGAAACTATGAAACAAAATAACTGTAAAGCCAAACCCCTTGTTATTTGCTCGGCACTCTAGTGGTTCCTGGTGGCGGGTAAGTGTAATTGCAAGTAGGATAGGGTAAAGGTTTGTGACGTCGCCATGCAGAGGCGTGCTTTCCACACCTGCAAGGTATTTCCAATTGTCCTCACTCCCAAGCTAGAAAGCAACAAAACCATACTCGAGGTGTTTGCTTGCAAGATCTGGAGGGACAGTTGGTAAGCCCCATTTTAATTTGTTTTAAGCCTTAAATGTCAGTGTGTCGGAAGAAAGACGTAGCACTGCATTGTGACTGCGCTCATTGTTGAATTGGAACGTTCACTTTCACAAAGTAGCGCTGCTTACAATTAGGATGTTGCCGTTCAGTGAGAGGCGCAGGCCCAAACAGATACATTGTTGCAGTCTATAGCGACTGAAACACAGTTAAACCTGGTTGTCTTAATGAAATTATGGTGTAGCCTACTTGCTTGGTTACATTATTGCGAGTTTGCACATTTATATTTATGACTATTGGGTTTTATGTGTGAGTTTCTTAAACATGTTCATTTCTTCATTGTCGAACAATTCTATATGTTTACATTTCTTTTCTATTTCAAGGTTTTTCACCTAGTGGTCACTGGGCTGCCTGCTATTGTGATCTTGGGCTGTCTGTAAACTAAGAAGTTACCCTGATGGAAAAATTATAATAAAAGAGAAAACGGAAACCCAAACTGCTGCCTCTGAGTGAAATCCTATTCAACCTTCAATCTTGCAATTCCTTTTCAAGTTGGGAAAATAAGGGCCAGTAAACCTGAAAGGAAAAAGAAAAACCCTCACCTCAAAAAAACCCCAAAAAACTTGACAATAACTATCATGTGGCTAAGCTCAAAGGGCTTCAGAGTTTAGCACACTGCTCTGGAGACAATGACAGCTGCTGAAGGAGACTACATGTTGTCCATGTCCACAAACTACATGTTTTCCATGTTGTGATTGGTGCTTCTATGCCAACTAGGGCAGCACTGACGTGCTACAGCAAATGTTCAGAGGGTTGCTGTGGCTGTTAGCTGGGATTTGTGCCTGCAGACAGACATCCTGGATTCCCTTTGACTCTGCAAACAGTGAATGACTTCTGCTTCTATCTTTAAACTAGATCCTCGGTGTGGGGCCATCATATGCAGCTCATTGTCCTAGATTGACCTTTGGCAAGTCCAGTACTTCTAAGTCTAAATATGGAAGTGTGTGTATATATAGGATCAGAAAATGTTAATATGATCTAAACTATGGATTTTAGACTGGAATTGATTTTGAGTTTTGGATGTATTATCAAATTTAACATCTTTAACTCAAATTCTTTACAGTGATTAATGAATGTGATTTATTTATTTATTTTTTTTAAATAAAAATTCTGAATGTATCTGACACACCGTGACGCTGGCGCAGGTATCCTCCAGCTGCTTGATCACCGACTGGATTTTGTGGTTGAGCTCAGTCAGAGACGCGACATGATCATGTAGCTCATCCTAGCACACAGAAGCATCTTTAAATGAGCAAGATGTCACGATTTCATCTGTAAATACCCCGTCTAGGAGGGGAAGAACTGACCTTTTTCTGTTGGCAGATATGTGACAGCGGCGCTACCTGGCAGGACTGGTGAGCTCCAAACACTTTACACAGGGAACAGGTGAGAAGGCCACAGGTGAGGCAGTAGATGTTCACCCTCTCAGTCTTGTGGATGGAACATCTGAGCGGCTGATCGGGAGACACGGGCGAGGGGACGCAGCTGAAAGCAAGAAAGAACCCAAACATTTAGCTGCTGAAACTATAAATAAAACAATATAACATCTTATAGAATTAGGCCACCGGTTCACCGGGCTAATACAGGGGCCCATCACACATGGGCCCCAGGGGGGCACAAAGCTGGAACCTCCCTGCTGTAAGGCAATAGTGCTAACCATGCTAATCCTTGTGACCCAACAGTCAGTTTTTTTAAACCAAACTTGATGGGTTTAAGAGGAGGATCAGACAATCCTAACACCTGAGGATAAGGAGACAGAAAACCTTTCCAAATGTGGAGACATGTCACAACCTCAGTTTTGCCTCTTGACATGAAGAATTTGGCAGCCAAAATTTGTAAATACTTTTGTTATGAAGGAGAGTGTTCATGGAACTGATAATGGACCCAGCAAAGAAAGGCCTTCTCATATCAGTACTTCTACAGCAAATATTAGCATCAACTTTGGGAATTTCTATAGCAGGTTGCGTTCAGATGAAAACTATTCTAATCAAAGACCAGATGTTACAGATGTGCTCAGGCTGCTGACACAATCACAATAATCACAGCAATGACATTTATTCAAATGAGACCGCTTCTTTATTGTACGGAAGGGCAGGCCTACATCTTCATGTCAGCCTTCTTCACTCATTTCCTGTTTCTCCTCACCTGATGTTATTGCTAATTTCTTGGTTGTAGATGTCAATGATGCTCTCCACAAGCAGGTTTCTCTGCAGACCATAGACCCCATGGCGGTCCAGCACCACTTCCTGTCTGCAGGACGGACAGCGGAAGTGTCCACTGTTGACTGTCATGGTTGTGCGAGCCTGGAACAAAGAAGGCTGATACAAACACATCAAAGGTTACTGTGAAAATGCTAAAATTCGGCATGCTGTACGCACATTTCACAGTAACGTCTCCAAACACGAAAAACACAGGCGCCTCCTGTTTTATGAATCCCATCTTGCTGTGGAGACAGCAGCCAAAGCTACTATAACCATCTATCCATCATTACGCCCGCCAATGAGGTCATGTGACATCCAGCTTTTACATTTCTCTTTGTGAATAAAATAAGTTCGGAACAGATTTTAATTAAATTTTCAGAAATTGTTGGTAGCAGGCCGACTCGGGGTGTGTGTGTGTGTGTGTGTGTGTGTGTGTGTGTGTGTGTGTGTGTGTGTGTGTGTGTGTGAGAGTGTGTGAGAGTGTGTGAGAGTGTGTGAGAGTGTGTGAGAGTGTGTGAGAGTGTGTGAGAGTGTGTGAGTGAGAGGAGTCAGATGTCTACCTATTATACATAGTACGCCTATCTCCTGTCGCCCTCCACGGAGGTGTCATGTGATGTGACCAAGTTTCTCACATCTGGGAAACAGTTCTGCACAAGTTGGACCAGATGACCCCCCCCCCCCCCCCCCCCCAACCCCTTCCATCACACCAACACCACGAGACACTCGAAGGCAGCAGGACACAGCTGAAACTGTCAGGTATGACAAAAGACAGAGGTGTTCCACACGGACCCTTTAAGATACAGTAGACCGGAAGGCTGAGTGAACCGAATCGGAAAGCCCAGTAATCCTGTTGGCAGCAGGCAACATCTGTCTGCAGCTCCCGTAACTTTAGGTGACACTTTCAAAAGGAATTATGGCCTCAGTCTCAATCAGGCAACTGGCCAACTGGAGAAGATGGAAACCCATTAGTCCAACTGAGATTGCTGCTCTTCGTATCCAACTCGGACAGCCAGATACTGGACCAGGAAATCAACGAGCCGGCAGGTGACCCAGGAACAAACACATTCAAGAAAGTGTGTTGTGATTCTGAGCGGAGCTCATTTCTATGTCGCTCTTCATTGGTATTAAACTTTAGGTCCAGATATTGAATCCAAAAGGTTGTTTCCTTGTGAAGATTAATAAATCAATTTAAAATGGCTTCTATTTTCACAAAAAACTGCTGAGTTTTGAGAGAATAATAAATTATTGTTACTGGTTGGACTGGGTGGAAGTCAAGTGACTAAACGGCGTCCTCTTGACCTTCCTCTTGACCTTCCCCTTGACCTTTAAAACCTAGATCCTAAATCGGACCTAAATGTTTTAGTGATATGACCTCAACCTTCACCTGGTGTAGTCGAGGGCAGCGATGTTATAACACGTTGGTCACATTTCAGGTCAACCTGACAGTATCTAACAGGTGGAGATTGCTGTTGTCCAACACAGGTGCATGCTGGGTATTCAGCTGGATTGAGATGGCTTGTCCAGAGGAAACTGTATAATGCTCGGTGTGTAGCATCAACCCCCCCCCCCCCCCCCCCCCCACACCCCAAACACACACACACACCTGGTAGAGCTGGTTGGCACATTTCCTGCAAAGATTATGCTGACATGGCAGAATGACCACAGGTTTGTTGAAGACCTCATGACAGATGGGACAGATGAGATGTTTGTGCAGCATTGTGACTGCTGGGCCTCCCTCTGCGCTGCCCCTGCTGCCTCCATCCTGCAGGCTGGTCGGCTCCGCTGGCTCCGACATGGCTGTTGATCCACACTTCCGTCTGTCCTGGTTGCAGTTCGGCTGAAAGTCAGACAACAAAAACTCTGTTTAAAAAAGGATTTTTGTGCCAGCGAGGTAGCTGGAGGTGTGTTGTCAGTGGTTAGGTCTCCTCAAGTAGCTTTAACCACATTCACAGTTACTTTATTTTTATATCTTGTGTCTCATGGTTCCTCCTTCAATCCCGTATGGAATTTTCTGTCCTGTTATCCTGACAAAGAAAATTAAAGAGTTTGAATTGAACCTTTTCTTAAATATACCCTGGTTACCATTTGCATTTCTTTCTTTGTGTATTTGATTGTCGCCCATAAAGGTTTCTGATCATCACACACCACCAAGGTAACCAGAATAAATAAAAAACAGATCTTTATTAGGGGAAACTATCCAAAGCCATGTGAGGCTGCATGACAGAGTGTCCCCACCTGTTAAATCAAGAGTTAACTGTTCTCAACTCTCACTGGCCACACCCGGCCCTGATTACTGACCTGCTGAATGAAGGAACCAGCAGACCACAAGATCGGGAGAAGAAACACACCCTGCCACCATCCAGAGACCTTTAGGAACAGACTGAAGCTGGTCAGTCTGAAAGGGACGCAGAGTCCTTTCTAAGGCTTTGGGTTTCCAGGGAACATTTGAAAGTACAAGTCAGTTGGTGGTCAACCTGCAAAATTGGCTGAGTCAGCACCGTTCTGTGAAGAGGAGTGGGCCAAAACTGCTCCACAGCGACGTGAAAGAGTCACCACATTTTTTTTACTTGATAAATTACTTTAAAAAAAATTACATTTGTGTATAAAGGTCTGAGCTGCCATGAAGGTCTGGAGTCAACAGCATTTCCAGGGCCTCTCACTCGGGCCTGTTCCTGAGGAAGGATCGCTGTATCATTAAGCCATCTGTCAGTCTTGCTTGGGAGCTGTACGGGTGTTCATTAGGGATCGGTATCCCTAATGAACACCCGTACAGCCGGATCCCTTTCAGAGAAGCCCAGAGTGCAGCAGGGTATGCTGACTCTGTGCTCCAACAAATTTACTGAGAAAGTTTAATACTTTAACGTTGCTCCGGGACAGCACAACATTACAGCACATCAGAAGACTGTGATAAAAGCTCTCCATTTTAACGAGGGCAACTCCAACATGCTTTACAGAAAATCCAAATCCATAGAGGCAATGGGAAGTATTTGCAGACCGATCAAATGCGCTCCACGATTCCAACAGTTTTCCCATGTTTGTCTTCGGTGGAAGAAATAGAAATGAATGTACCTCCCCTGACCCAGGACAGTACTAAGGCCTCCAGACCGTGCCTTAGTCCAAGCCCCTCTGACCGAAGCCCTGGTAGATGAACATTCCTCCCCCTCCCTGGCAACAACAGCATATCATCTGAGAAGCCCTTTAGGCTTTGAGCCCATCCAGCAGCTCAGAGAGACACAAGGGCCTCCAGCATTTCCTATAGTCTTACTAAAATACTAAAATAAACATCTTCTCCAGTTCACACACATCTCTGTGTTGGGGGCAGCTATGACTGAAGTGCCCCGTCCAGCCCTGAACAGCTCAGTACAATATACTGAATATTTTAGTGCCCTGCTTTTACTTATGCTGTACTTTTTCTTCTTCTCCGAAGTCCCGGTCTGGCCTGAGGTCTCCTCCTGGATGGACATGCCCAAAATACCTTCCCCGGGATGGCATCAAGGCCAGATGATCAAAAGGATAAAATCTAGGTCCATTGAACCTGGCCCAACTCCCCCAGCAGGCTGCTCCTAAAAATTATGTCCATAAAAAGTCCAGAGCCCTCATCTGTGTTCACGTCCCAGGGCCCCAATGTGCATGGTTTTGACCCAGGACCCTCACCTGCCTGGTCTTGACCCAGGGCCCTTACCTACGTGGTCTTGACCCAGGACCCTCATCTGCATGGTCTTGACCCAGGGCCCAAGATTGATTACAGCTCAATATCTGTCTGAAAGAGACTTCATTACATCAGTGTTTTGTGTTTCTATTTGTGTTTCCCTGATCTAAATCCATGTGGAAACATTTGGGGATGGACTGCAAGGATAGTTTTCAATGACATGAGTTCCAGCCAGTGGTTCTCCTTCATGGAACCATCTTCACCACTGAGAGAAGCGTTCCCATCGGCCTCCTGGAAACATTTATATCTGTTTGCCTTAAGGAAGTTTGGATGTAAGAAATCTCATTAAACTAGTCATTACTGAGACCTTTCTTTTTGAGGCTTTAATTTGATTTTAAAGGGGTTTTCAGGTGGCTTATCTCATCTGTGGTCTTAAACTGTGCATCAGCTGATGAACACACTGCTTAACTTACCTTTCTGGACTTCAGCAGGAAGATGTGTCTATTCCAGGAATCCAACGCTGACGTCGTTATGAGAAAAGGTCAGAATATTTCACGCGAGTCCATGGCGGTTGGGTTGTCCGTTTCCCGGCTCATTGGGAAAACGTTCCGGACCTGCTGCCAGGGGCCCCTCCAGCGTCAGCTCTGCCTCAATATTCCAATCATGACACGTTTGAGACACTTCTCTTCCTGACTGTCAACCAAAGAGTCCAGACTGGAGCAAGCGGTGGTCTGGTCAGGTTACACCCCCCCCCCCACACACACACAACACACACCACACACACACACCATATGTGGCAGTGTTGGTATGTGACCAGATTAAGCTTCAGCTGCTGGTTCTTTGGTTTCAGAGAGTCCTATTAAAGAACCGCAGAGTCAGAATCTGCTTCATTCACACGCAAGTTCGATTGTTCATTTTTAGATTTTATGCTTCCATTTTTCCGTGCAGCCGTGAAATTTAAGCTTCACAGTGACGTTAAAGAGCTTCACGACCAGTTTGTCCAAGTCTGAACAGAACAAATAAAAGAGGACACATGAAATGATTCATAAATGTTTGTATATTCTACATGTTCTGCAATTAGAAACCATTTAAATACTTGTTCATCTCATTATAACAAACATGAATAAACAAATATAAGAATGTTAATTGTTTACTGACTAAAAATAGATTTAAATGTGTTTATTTGCTGCAGTTTTAAGTAATGTCTTGATGTTACTTGTGGCAACGATCCACATTGTGTAACTTTGGTGCAGCACGATGGTGCAGAGATCCACGATGGTGCGTCACAGTGAGAAGGTTCTGGGTAGGGGCTTTCCTGCGGAGTGTATGCTCCCCCACCCACCCTAAAGTGACCTTTGGAGTCACTTACACGTGCTGATGGCTGCCGAAGGCTTCAAGGGAGCTGTTTTAGACTCACCTGTACGAACGTAAAAGTGGCTGCTTCTAATGGGTTTTAGACCTTTTTATTGTTAGGATTTGTTTGGTTTGTGTGTTTCTGTTCTTCCTTCAGGCTGGTCTCAGGCTGATCTCAGGCTGGTCTCAGGCTGGTCTCAGGCTGGTCTCAGGCTGGTCTCAGGCTGATCTCAGGCTGATCTCAGGCTGGTCTCAGGCAGATCATCAGGCTGGTCTCAGGCTGGTCTCAGGCTGATCTCAGGCTGGTCTCAGGCAGATCATCAGGCTGGTCTCAGGCTGATCTCAGGCAGATCATCAGGCTGGTCTCAGTCTGGTCTACGCCCCTGGAGCTCATTTGTCTCAACCACCTTTAGAGCGGGGCTGGGCTGAGGAGCGGAGGGTTCCTGGTTCGAGCGCAACAGCAGATAAAACATGGAAGCTGTTCTGGTAGCAGGGGAACCAGATTACCTTCAGAGCACTGCCGAAGCACCCATGAGCAAGGCACTAAGCTCATAAATGTCCAGGGCCCTGTAATGAACTGGTCTTCCCTCCAGGGGTGGACCTGCCTTCACCCAAATGTGCCCCCTCCCTGCGACTCCGAAAGGGTTGAAGTGCTTGAGAAGACGAGAAAAACCCCAAAACTTTCTTTATTAAGCTTCATACAAGGAGGGGCTTTTCCTTTACTTTAGAGCTCTTTGTTTTGCTTCTTGTATATTCTCGCATTAACGCAGCAGAAAGTAAAAACAAGTTAAACACATAGTGCAAACCTGCCGAGTCATGAACTATCGGCAAAAAAATGTTGTTACATTCGTTATGTTGTTTCACATGTAGAATTTAGTAGGCTGCTAGCATTAGCCAAGCAACTTTGGATTCCTTTGACTGATTTTATCTGAGACTCTGTTGCCTGCTCACATGGTGACCACGGCCCACAATGCATTGCAAGATCATGTCCCCCTTTCAAGTGTGATGAAAACTACTGAACAAATAACGTTGTTGCTCAGGGATTTAAGGTCTAACAACTTACTTTGACAAAATATTCTTCAGGAACGGAACTCCTCTTCTTCTCATTGATGGTTTACTTGAAATTCCATGGAGATTCAACACGGTTGTGCCATTTTAAAATTGAAATATTGCAAAAACAAACATTTATCTGGCAACAGATACTTTATTGATTGTGAGATCTGCCTCATGACAGAAACAGAAGCCGTGGATGAGCAGGACAGGCTAAAACAAAAACTAGCTCAGTACGCTGCCATTTACTTGTACAGAAGCAACTAACTCCAAAAACAAACATCTGACAAAACCGCTAGTTAATCGAGTATTAAAAACAGAAAAATAAATATAAATAGAAGAGTGCTTCACATGATTAGCGGGACTGTTCACCCCAGTTCTTGTGCTGTTAGACTGGTGGACTAAACATCAAAGAAAACGAGTTTCGGTCAAATCCGCTCGACGAATAAAACTCCTTGATCCCGGAGTCACTTGAAGGAGTCATGAGTGTGGAGAAGGATGGGATTTATCGCAGCTGGAGATTGTCTAAAACAAACCAGATAGGACGAGCCATGAATGGGAGAATGTGAGTGGGTGACAGGGACAGGGACAGGGACGGGAACGGGGACATTGTTATCTGCCCCCAAAGGGGTTTTCAGATAAAACCAATGACAGATTGCTGAGTTACTGGGGGCCAAAAATCAAAACTCCCACCTGAAAACTTAGTTTTCTTCCAAAATGCTATTTGTGAATGATAATAAAATAAAATTGTTTTGGACTATTGGACTAGGTTATGCGTTAACAAGACCCACTCTGTATTAGTGCACGAGGGGGGCGTCCCCAGGGTTCCTCGGTCACTTTATTGTCATTGCTGGTGATCGGGGGGAGAGGTTTTTCTGCTTAGATTTCTATTTCTTATTCTTTTGTAGAGAAGATACAATGGGAAGAAATCCTGATTCAGTCTTTTTCTAGCCTGACTCGCTGGTTTAGAACTGGGGTAAAATCTTCATAAAACCAAACAGGATTTAGTCCGAGAGTGTCTCTGAAACATCTTTGAGGATGGGGGATTCAATCCCGGAGATCTGGATGGATTTTGGTTTCCAGTTCACAGTTTGGTTGAGACAAAGATGATGAAAGTGAAGAAGAAACGTTCTGACTTAAACACGTCATGGTTTTATGATGGTTCAATGAATCCGGACAGAATGAAACAATCAGCTGCTGTGCTGCCAGAATCCTTCCTGGGGATCTGATACTGGGGTTCCGTCTCAGTAGATCAGCAGATTATTGATTACCTGAGTTGAGAGGTAACGTTCCTGTGACACGCTGAAGATTATCTGATGTAAATTAATGCAGTAGTTCAATTTCCTATCTTTAATGTAGACAACAAAAGTGATGATTTAAAACCCTTTTACTTACACACACAGATGGTCTTCTGGTGCGAAGACCCTCGTCTAACACGCTCACCGATCACAAAACAAATAACAACCAACCGACACGCTATGGCTTCGGATTAGCAAATGATCGATATTTAAATTTGCTTCCCTAAAGTATAAAAACAACTACAAATGCTGAACTGGAGTCATTCAGGATCGATTCAACCTCTCTTTGCTGCTCTTCACAAACCGCTGCTGGTGTGTGTGTTCTGTTGAGTCAACAGAACACAGATGAACTGACAGGAAGTGACTGTGTCTGTGTGTGTGTGTGTGAGAGTGAGTGTGTGTGTGTAAGCACACGTGTTCAGTAAGAGTCAGTTCTGTAGCTTTGGTGGGCATCAGAAGTAAGCTGGGTGGTCTCTGTTGCCGAGGAAGGCTGCATCACGATGGGCTCATCTGTGGACACACACACACACACACACACACACACACACACACACACACACACACACACACACACACACACACCACACACACACACACACACACACACACACACACGTGTTAAACAACAGGGATTTAAGCCTCAAAAAGGGTGACCGGTAAACTGACAAAATCAACCCCACCTCGTTCTTCGACGTTCATCTGGGCCTCGAGATCCTCGGGGGACACATAGAACTCAGGCTCCTGGTCCATGGGGGGCCGAGGTTTACATTTACCACAGCAGCAGTTACAGCAGCAACACAAGCAACAGCAGAAGTAACAGCCAGTTGCCAGGCAACAGAAGACGAACAACGCCTGTCGACAACAAGAGACAGTGGTTTTAATACAACTATCAGCAGCAGGTGGACATTAGCGTCCTCAGTGGGACACAGATCAAGTGTCAAAGCAGGATTATTTCAAAGTAATGTGCAACACAAGAGCTGCTAAAGCATCTTGATGCCATCTAGTGGCCGACTGCAGTAAGGCCGTCAGTGAGGGTGGGACCAGTTCCTCACACTCTCACCTTTTGACTCTGTTCCTTCTTTGGGAACACGTCCGACTTACTGCTGACAAGCTGAAGCAATGTCTCAAAGCTACAGTTGCACAGGGACCGTACAGTCCTGAGCAGAGGGCCCCCAACCCCATACTCTCAGAGCACCTCTCCCAGACCACAACCAGGGCCAAAACCGCATCGTTCCTCCGAAATCCAAGTCCCCTCAAGGACCCTGGAACAGCCTTTCCCAGGGAGGGAGAGGCTGATGCTGCACACGCATGACAAACCAGGCCAGCGTGGTCACCCTGGCAACACCCTGGTGTCTCATGGGGTTGAGGACCGTTGGGAGGCTCTTCCGTCATCTCCCACAGTAGTTAGTAGCAGCAGCACCATTTCAGAGGGGAATAAACCTTTTCATCAGTCACATTTTGTGAGGCGTATTTGTTTCATATACGTGACTCAGATATTATGACTGAACTTAAATTGTGGAGCGAGTCAGAACAGGAATAAAGACGTGGCGCTGCATTCTAGCGGAGCTTTGATTAATAAAACAAATGCATCGTTAATTAAATGTGTTCATTAAAAAAGGGAATACATCCATAAATGTGCGATTAAATGTGTCAGAAATCATTAAAATACCATTATTATTATTATCATTGTTATTATTGATGAAATCCAGTCTTACATTAACTGTTACTCTAATTACTAAATGACACATTTAAGAAACTCATTTATAGATGATTTATTTAGGTTATTTTAGCAATTTTGGTCCTCTAGAGTGAAAAATGGGTGAAACGTTGAAGTTTCTTCAGACAGAAAGCGCTCTGTCGCCCCCAGGTGGTCATTTTTCCTACCTTGGCCCACCAGCTGGATAGAACAAAGTAGGTGTTGACGTTCTCTTCTCCGAACTGCTCGGCCACAAACAGGCCCAGCGAGCCATACTTGTCGTAGATGTTCTTCTTGGTGGCGTCGCTCAGGATGGCGTGAGCGTTGTTAATCTCCTTGAACTTTTCTGCAGCTTCTAGGTTGTCGGGGTTCTTGTCGGGGTGGAACTTCAGCGCCAGTTTCCTGAGATTTCAAACAAAAACTGGCGATGAGGAAAGTTAAAAAACAACACAAACATCTAGGGGTTCACACACTTTCAGCACAGACACCCAGACACTGTGGGGGGTCAATTCAGAGGCGGGCTGTAGGGAACTTGTAGAGGGGTCGGAGGTTACCTGTAGCATTTTTTGATGTCCTCTGTGGTGGCGTTCTTGTCAACTCCAAGCACGACATACAGGGATTCTCCAGACGTAGAGAGAGTTCTCTGTCTCTGAGGGTCCATGGCTGCTCTGCCTGTCTGATAAATACAACTGATTTTAGTCTGTTCTGGCAGTCACGGCTCATTTATTCCACCTGGAGCAGGTGAGACCATGGCCGCCGGTTGGTGGACGGTCGGTGTGCTGCAGCCTCGACAGCACAGACGCGATCATCCCGCCACAAACGTGAGCCATTAAGGGGAAAATGAAGGGGAAAATGAAGGAAAACACAATCCTAGCTGCCTTTATTTACCAAACACCTGCACATTTTCAGTGTTTTGGCTTCATATTTCAGGTAAACTGTGAATACCTGACCTCTGTAACAGCATTTCCAACTGAAGATAAAAACAAAATAATATTATAAAGTGCAAAAGCGTGGAGGCACCGCCCAGCGAGTCCAGAAACTGACGGCTCGTAGCTACAGTTAGCCGCTGTGTACGTGGTCGCTCACCGTCACCACCAATAACGTCCACTGGAAACCCGAAATGCTGCCACATTTAAGGTTTGTACGTGGGGGGGGCATCTTCAACAAGGGTTCCCCTTCAGATTCTGACCTGCTGACACCCAGCAAAGGCGCAATGCTGCCCCCACAGGTCAGCAGAGGAAGTGTGGCCCATACATCGTGAACGTCACGACACGTCGTGGAACGATATCACGTCACGTGAACCTCTGTGCCCACAGGGGACAGACATGGACAACAAACACAAACAACCGCAAATCCAGAAGAAAACTGCTCAAAAACCATAAAAGTTCCAGCCACATCGGTGCCGTGCTGAGTCACCTTTAGATCTCGGCCTTATGACCTTCAGTGACCGTAAACACTGATGCCATCGTGTCCCTGCTGATTGTGAGGGGGAAGGAGTGGTGCTGTGCGTGTGTGTGTGTGTGTGTGTGTGTGTGTATGTGTGTGTGATACACCACCATACTCTACAAAATTGACACGATTACTAGGGAAACCAGGCAAAACACTAGATTTAAGAGTTCATGGCCCACCCACCTCAGATTAACACCCACCACCAGAGATTAACCGATGCAGACAATTCACCATCCTGGGATTATCAACATATTAGCGCACGTGTGCTCGTGGCTAAACTGAAACCCCCACCGCCCTACCACCTGAGTGAGTAAGCCAATAAGAGTTAGTCAGTCAGAGGCTGCAACTGTCCATTCACTGCAGGCTGACATATGGTGTGTGTGCGTGTGCGTGCGTGTGTGTGTGTGTGTGTGTGTGTGTGTGTGTGTGTGTGTGTGTGTGTGTCGATTCCAAAGTTAAGATTTAATTGTGGGAATTGCAAATGTAATTGCAAATGTGACCACAATCTGTCAGGCAACACTTCCTAGTTCTAAATGCACACGCGCGCGCACACACACACACGCGCACACAACTGTCCTACCGTATTTAAATCTGAAAAACGGTAAAATAAACGTTCCCAGGTTGTCATGTTGCACTTTTTTCTCACAACCCTCAGTCACACGCACGCACGCGCACCCCACTATAATGTGTTTTACCCATTATAATCAATGAAGACTCAATGAGAAACTAATGTCAATTTCGTCGGTCCATCAACATTGACAACATCCAGGGTGACAGCCCCCGCTCGAGCCCTCCACTTGCTTTTATTTTCAGATTGTAAATCTGGATTTATCCCAGAATCGGATCATCTGTCTTCATTTAACCAACTCGACATTTGGACCTGGCGGTGTCCATGTGCCCCCGGAGATTGAGGACGCTGTAGGGCGACCCGGTTCGTGAGCAAGTGTGGATAAAGCGGATAATCTCTGGACACCGCATCAAAGAAACACACCAACCATGTTAGTTAGCATACAGGCTAACCTGCTCCTAACCCTGAGCTAACCAGCGGCTAGTGGCTCACTAATCCGAGGGCAACAGAGTTGACTGCTATTATTCCATCGTCTGCCTCTGGGGATTTCTTACCTGGTCCTGATCACACGAACACTTGCACACTCCGGACTCTGTAGTGAAGCGGGAACCGTCTTCTTTATAATCTGTGCATCCCAATTCAGCGTCAAGTTCAGGACCCTCTGTGCTAACGGCTAAGAGGACTGAACTGTCAATCTTTGGACGTTGGGGCGGGGCGATGCGAAGAAACCCCGCCCACTTTGCACTCGTGATCTGTGTGTCAACAGACATAAACAGGAAGTCTTTTTTCCCCCTCATAATACTACAGTACTTGCACAGGGTCTTAATAGGAGCAAATATTGCATTATCTTTAGTAAGGCAACAATTTCCATGGATAAAATCTTCAAGATTTTTTTTATGTGGGAAAAATAAATAAATGTGAATCAAACTACAGCCAGGCTACATTGAATAAAAACAGAACTGCTGGAGATATGGAATTAAAACATAAAATGCTTGTGAAATTCAAGGCAAATAGCATAAAAACAAATAGCTAAAATAAGAAGGGCTAAAATGTAAATGACTAAGAAAATAGCAATTAGCATGCCTTATATTTAAATATTCTGAGCAACCTTCAGGTTCTCAGACTAGTCCACAAACGGGGACTAGGTCCTGGAAAATATCTTGGTCCTTGAGGGATCATATCGCGAAAGCAATTCTTACGGAGAGTTTTTGCAGTTTGGATAAAAGTTTCTCTTTCTGAGCCCCAGCATCCATAATTAAAACATTAGTCCTATGCTAGGAAGTTTTCTGCCATCCAGGATCTGATGTCTAAAATAAATTTTAAGGTTTAATCCTAGAGACGTGGAAAGTGGGGTGGACATGGTGGAGGGAGGGTGGAGGGAAGCTTAAGTGGAACTGCAGCAGGACAAATAATCTTCACAATTGGGTAAGTGCTGATGAATCGGGGAGCCAGCTTCCGACAGTCAACCTTCAGGGGAATGTCCCGAGTGTAAAGCCAGATGAGCTTTTCCCTCACAATGTGGTAGTCTTGGAGCGATACTGGCCAAGATTAGCAATTCATCCTGGCTGAGGCCTGTTGTAAGGCAGTTCATGCCCCCTCGGGGCCCAGTGGCACACTGACCTCCACCTCCTGAACTGGGACTAAGGTCCAAATTTTCATGTGGGATGGCAAACCGGTCAGGAAATTCTTCAGTTGAATCCTTGACAAGAAGGATTGGAGCATGGGCTTGGCGAAGGTAAGAGGACAAGAGAGGCTTCAACCCAGAATCTTGTTGACCCAATCCATGTGCAGGTTGTGATTCCTGGGGAGATCTAGTACAACTGGGCCATGAGGGGGTCAATGATGTGGAGCCAAACAAATTCATTATCATTGCCAGAAGTAAGCAGGGACACAAGGGCAGAGACATGGGTGACATCCGTCAGCTGCCTACCATTAAGGGATTTGGCCACCGAGGCAGAGTGAAGAGGCTGAAGTGAGAGCTCCAATTTAGCAGCTAAAGTGCCATCAATAAAACTCTTATCAGCCACAGAGTCATGAGTTGTTGTCGCTGACCCTCCTGGCTCAATCAAATCAAATCAAATCAATCTTTATTTATATAGCATCTTTTACAATCAAAATTGTTTCAAGGCGCTTTCCAGAATCCCAGGGCCTGACCCCAGACAAACAACAGTGGCAAGGAAAAACTCCCCTTTAACAGGAAGAAACCTTGAGCAGGACCAGGCTCATGTAGGGGGACCCTCCTGCTGATGGCTGGCTGGGTAGAGAGAGGGGAGAGGAGAGGAGAGGAGAGGAGAGGAGAGGAGAGGAGAGGAGAGGAGAGGAGAGGAGAGGAGAGGAGAGAGAGGAGAGGAGAGGAGAGGAGAGGAGAGGAGAGGAGAGGAGAGGAGAGGAGAGGAGAGGAGAGGAGAGGAGAGGAGAGGAGAGGAAACCATGACCCAGTGGGGTGACAGAGGCCTGTCAGGTGATCATGTTTCTGGACCCCGGCAGCCTTGGCCTATAACAGCACAGCTAAGATGTGACCTAATGATTAGACGACCCCCTAAGTATGATAATCTGTCTGTCTATGATAGTAACTGGAACTACAGAATTAGTAACAATAAGCTTTTTCAAAGAGGAAGGTTTTAAGCCTAATCTTAAAAGTAGCGATGGAGTCAGCCTCCCGTACCTGGACAGGGAGCTGGTTCCATAGCAGGGGGGCCTGGTAGCTAAATGCTCGGCCCCCCATTCTACTCCTAGAGACTCTGGGGACCACAAGTAGACCAGCATTCTGAGAGGGGAGCGGTCTATTGGGCTGATAAGGTATCACTAGCTCCTCCAGGTAGGATGGAGCTAGGCCTCTGAGGACCTTGTAGGTCAGAAGAAGGGTTTTAAAAATTATTCTAAATTTAACGGGCAGCCAATGAAGAGACGCCAGTACAGGAGTAATGTGATCTCTTTTGTCAATACCTGTCAGAACTCTGGCTGCAGCATTTTGGATCAGCTGGAGGCTTCTTAAAGAGTTCTTTGGACACCCTGATAATAAAGAATTACAATAGTCCAGCCTGGAAGTAACAAATGCATGGACTAACATTTCAACATCATGCCGTGTCAGTAGCTTCCTGATCTTTGTGATGTTTCTCAAGTGAGAAAAGGCACTTTGTGTGAGTTGAAGGAGAGATTTTGGTCAAAAGTTACTCCTAGATTCCTCACAGGTCCATCATATGCAAACACAGACCTCGTGTTGTTGAACCTGCTCTGTCCCAAAAAGATGGGGGTCACGATGTCTTGGCTTTGCGCTACTCATGCTGTCTGATGACCAAATGCTCAGTATGACCGATTTAAAAAGGTGCTTCATATCGCTACACAAGCTCTACATAAATGATCCCTGATCAGTGGGATTTCCCGATTATGACGTAGTTCATGGATGTGCTTCCATTAAATATCGCGGAGCCACGTATTTGATTTGTTTGACTGGAAAAACAGCAAGTCGCTTCAGAGATCAGACTCTGGACAGCAAGAACATCAACGTAATGGATTAACCTCGTGGAGAGGTGGGCAAGTCCAGTCCTTGAGGGTTGGATCAAGCCGGGTTTTGTGTCCTACCAAGCAGAAACTGCTTTCACCAAGGTAAATGAAACCCCAGGTGAAAGTGTTGTCTACCTATAGGACAGAAGGTCTGGCTTGAATCTCGCCCTTGTGGACTAGATTGGCCCACCCCTGATCTAGTGACTGTCAAGGTTCAATCGGAGTGCAAGGTGGGACCTGAGAATGCAGAGAGGAGGTGAAAAGTGTGGTAAAATGTCTATTTATAAAAGTGCAGGTGTGTCTCGGGTGTAAAGGGACATGTGAAGCACTTGTCTGTGGGGGAACATGGTGACCTCGGGAGGAGAAACAAAGCAAATTTGAATTAGCTTTGGCAGCTTCAAATAGATTTCTACATACATAAGTTACCACTGGCAAAGACAAAATGATCTGATGGGGGTGAAACAGTGTCAGCTGCGTAAAGGGTCGCTGAATAATCCCAGTCAGCTGCAGGTGTGCTGGGGCCACCAAGCCCCCAGACCGAGCTCCTCCCAGGCACATAACCTCCAAAACATTAGATTAAATTCAAGAGCTGGTGGCTGCTGAAATTAAAATTCTGATTCAGCGTTATGGGCTGTTCTACATACGTCAGTTACAACCACATAATTTGATTGGACAAGAGGCGTTCCATGAATGCTGACATAGACAGCAGCACTGGGACCTTTGGCAGATATTATCACTCTGCTGCACAGGTGTTAATGACTGATTAGCAGCAGTCAGTCTCCGTCCAGCTGTGGAGCCAAATAAATGATTCAACAAACAAATCAAAGCTCTTCTTGCTTATTACTGTTACCTATTAAAACGCACCTGTAGAACTTTTGTGGAAAAGCAACATCACACTCAGTGTTGTGCTGGTATTTAATAAAAAAGGAGAACTCGTTTGTGTGCTGCGGCCTCCGCTCTGCCCAGGATCACAGCAGCTAGCAGCTTTTCTCAACCTGTTGTTAGTTTGACATCGAAGAGGTTTTGTCTAAATGAACGCGCAGTTCTTTACTTTAACCGGTTCTTCCTTCATAAGTTAGGGAGCTAGCTTGGTTGGAAGAGTCCGTTCCCCTTGAGTCCCACTTTTTAACATTTTGTTCTGAATCTGGAGCATGGTGGACAAAGAGCTTCTCTCATTCAACTTCTTTATTTTATTAAATTTAACATGTAATGTGTGTATATATAAATACCGAGTGTGGCATGCCCAGCTGAGGGCTTTCTGGGCCCACTTGGTGCAGAGGTGACACCCTAAAAACCCAGCCATCCATCTACTGTATGTTGACGCCTCTTTAGCTTAGAGTTCCTTCAGTGAGACTCCTCAGAGGTCAGAGATCTTAAGGACCTCCTGGTTCCAACGATCCAACCCATGCCTACCTGCTATAAACTGGTGTTACGTTCCAACCTGTCCTGCTCCAGAGTTCTGGTCAAGTCTGGATAAATGTTTTTTTATGTTTGCGGAGAAGAGCAGATGAATGAGGAGGCGTAAAGAAATGTCACTGTGGTGAAGAAGACTTTACTCTTTCTGTGAGTAAAGGCCAAAGCCAGGTCTTGGAAAAAGTCAGTGATGCTTCAGAATACGACAAGTGTGTTTTTGTGATAAACTTTATTTATAGGTGTGTTAATATGCGAGGGTGGGGGTGGGGTGACAGGAAGTAGCTTATTTTTCTGTGCCTTAAAAATGTAGAATTTACATCCATTCATGTTTGGTTCATTTTGAAGTTTCTGACCAGGTCCTGGTGTCCCAACCTCCTAAAATCAAGCTAAAGGAGCGTTATTGCCTTTTTAGACTCCAAACAAATATTTGTTTAATTGATTTTATAGCATTTTTCGATTTTTATACATAAAGCACATCACAAATAAAAGGTAACTTTATTAATATCCAAACTTCTGTATCACGATACTGTAATTTGATAGGACTTTTGTCACTGGTCACATTTTTGGAGACACTGGCAACATGTCAGACTTCAGCGGGGAAACAAACCAAACAAGAAATCGTGTTTGACGATACAAAATAAATATGAGCCTATATTTAAATTAACTGGAGTGACCACATGCCCATCACCAAGAACCTGTAGCTGAGAATATGATTGTCTACATGTGGGGGCAGCCCTGCGTTCCCACGGCACCATGCACGCCCAACGGCTTGGATAACATGACCGGTCTGTGGTTGATGGTCACATGGCGAACACAGCCGTGGAATGGTGGCAGGCTGGCGTGTAGACCGGCAGGGGGGATCCCATCTGGTGGACAGAGGTTCAACCATCAAAACAGTACAGGAGGCAGTTATCAGCAATCCAGATCCTTCCCAATCTGATGGAATCACTGTCGGAACTGAGCACCATCATCTCCATGGAGACGGAAGTGCCCCCCCCCCAGGTGATACTCACTTGGAACTCCTCCCACATAGACGTTCTGTTTGGCCCCAGAGGAGCGGCTCTGTTTGGGCCCAACCCTGTGCTCACTGACAGTGTCCACCTGCAGCTGAAGGATGTTGTTCTTCTTCATCACTAACAGAAGACAGGATACCATCATCATCATCATCATCATCATCATCATCATCACCACGGTAACAAACCAGAACATACCTCTGATCGTGTGCCAGTGACCATTGCAGAGAGCTTCATCAGGAGTAAAGGATGTTGAGAAATCACCTGTACCGCTGTTTACTGAGACAATCACCTGTTTACACACACACACACACACACACACACACACACACACACACACGCACACACACACATAGCTTGGTACTGGATTCAGTCTTTTTGTACCTCCTGTTCCTGAACAGGTTCTTCTTACCTCTCCATGACTCAGCACTAAACTCAGGTGTTGGTCAGGTGACATCCCAGCATGCAACAGTAGCCCGGAAGCTGCAACCGGCCGAACCTCCAGCTGGATTTCCAGGTCCCGACCCAGAACTAAAGACTGATCTGCAGACAAACAGAGCATTAGCCGCCCAGTCACACAGCTGAAAAACCACAGAAAAAGAGTGATGTCACCACCGATGATCATGTGACCCCCGAGGCCTGGGAAGTAGGCTCCTGGCAGCAAAGGACCCTGGAAACATGGTACTGTTCCCTGGCTGTGGGTAGCCCTCTCCGCAGGTGCTTGGTTTAGAAGCAGGTCTCTAATGCAGCCGATGAACCCTCCAGAACCTGGAACCTGAAGGTCAAACCAGATCCGTTCATGTTTCACCTTTGACCTTCATGTTGATGCTGTCTGGTTAGTTTGTTTTACCTTCAATGCAAATGGAACTCCACCCACATAGAGGTTGCTGGTCAGTCCAGGTGGATCTCCAGCTGGGACCCTCTTGGACTGAGCATTGATCCCGTCCACGATCAGACTGATCTTCTCTCCTTCTCGTTTTATAAATACCTGGACACACACACACACACACACACACACATACACACTTCCACGTTAATGAGACTCAGTGCTCCAGGCAACAAACCAGCATCAGGTTCTGGTCCTGAACTAGTCAGGAATAGATCAGCTGATCACGTCACTAATCTGGATCTAGTTTGTCTTCATCAGATCAAATTTCATATTTCTTGGGGTTAATTGTCTTATCTATGCCGCTATAGGCCGAGACTGGGTGACCTCGGACCCCAGTGACCTGCTCAGTTTCTTCTTTATCCATCTGTCCACCAGGAGGAGGAGGCCCCAGATGGACCTGGTCCTTCTCAAAGTTTCTGCCACTGTTGCTCGTTCGGGTGGAAGCAATTACATGAAACCAGCTGTCAAATTTGTTGATTTTGCTCTTCAGCAAATGCTCCGCTCATGCGTGAGTATATATAATAAATGAGAGGTCTAAAAAGCTGAATTCAACTGACTTGAACTGTTGTAAACCTAAGCCAGACCACGTGCACAAATCCTCACAATAGGAATATTGTTGCACCCCCACTATTGTGCCATGACACACTGGACTGCGGCGTGTGACCTCACCGTGTGCCACTGGTCATCATTATACTTCCTGCGGCTGCGCAGGCTGACCTTCCTCCTCCCTCCATCCAGTAGAAGCAACAGGTGGCCGTCTGAAAGGCCCAGTGACATCATGGCACCACTGCGCCCCCTGGTGGTAGCGTACAGCACCAGCCCATCAGACGAGTTGATCCTTAATTCCATGGAAATGTGAGACCTGCAGAAAAATAGGCGCAAAACTTGAAAGGTGACTTCCTGCTCCTTGCTAACAAGCTACTGGCTAACAAGCTACTGGCTAAACAAGCTTGTCAGTCGCTCCACCAGGACCACTTTTCCTGCTGTGACTCACATTTTTATAAAACTAGAATGTGACACAAACATAAGTTAATGGGTCAACGTCAACATGTAACATCCGTTCACGACAACCTTTTTCACTTTCAAGTAAATGTGTGTTAAACTTGTTTTCACGGAAACTCACAATGGAGTGGGCGGGGCCTCGTAGCGTTCAAAACTGTTGGAGGAGCCGCTGAAGTGTGTCGCCCGAAGCTCCTGATGTGACGGCTCGCCATGACACGAGCCACGCGTGTTGCGACTCCGGACTGCCGACGCCTTCCTGTTCTTCCCCTGGCGAGTTAGAGGGAGACTGTTGACATGACAGTTGTCTCTGTACTGGTGTGTGTGAGTGTGTGAGCTGTTAGTGTGTTTTTGCTTGTTGCCGTGTGTATTTTGGTGTGCGTTCCACTGCAGAAACCTTGTGTTTATTGTTGTGTTTGGGTTGAGCGCTGATGATTTGCTGAGGTTTCTTGGCAGCAGGACAGTTCAGGGGAACATTAACATTTTCTTTTGCCTTCAGCAGGTTCAGAACCATCTGAGGGTTGGTTGTCCTGACAAAACAAAGTAACAAAATAAACACAGAAGCACATCCATACGTCAACATGACAACATCGGAGACGCGCAAATGTCTTTAAGGGAGAGAAGTGAGCAAGGACAGGAGGGAAGGAAGTGAGGAGAGGAGGGAAGGGAGCGAGGAGAGGAGTAGGAGAGTGAGGAGAGGAGTGAAGAGAGTGAGGAGAGGAGTGATGAGAGTGGGGAGAGTGGGGAGAGGAGTGAAGGGAGTGAGGAGAGGAGAAAATGGAGTGAGGAGAGAGTGAAGGGAGTGAGGAGAGGAGTGAAGAGAGTGAGGAGAGGAGTGAAGAGCGTGAAGAGAGTGGGGAGAAGAGTGAGGAGAGGAGTGAAGAGCGTGAAGAGAGTGAGGAGAGGAGTGAAGAGAGTGAGGAGAGGAGTGAAGGGAGCGAGGAGAGGAGTAAGGAGAGTGAGGAGAGAGTGAAGAGAGGAGTGAAGAGAGTGAGGAGAAGAGTGATGAGAGTAAAGGGAGCAAGGAGAGGGGTAAAGGGAGCGAGGAGAGGAGTGAAGGGAGCGAGGAGAGGAGTAAGGAGAGTGAGGAGAGGAGTGAAGAGAGTGAGGAGAGAGTGAAGAGAGTGAGGAGAGGAGTGAGAGAGTGAGGAGAGAGTGAAGGGAGTGAGGAGAGGAGTGAAGAGAGTGAGGAGAGGAGTGAAGAGAGGAGTGAAGAGAGGAGTGAAGAGAGGAGTGAAGGGAGCGAGGAGAGGAGTGAAGGGAGCGAGGAGAGGAGTGAGAGAGTGAGGAGAGGAGTGAAGAGAGTAAGGAGAGGAGTAAAGAGAGAAAAAAAGAGGAGAGAATGACGAGAGGAGAGAAGAGAAGAGGAGAGGAGAGGAGAGGAGAGGGTCAGACCTCTTGATAAATACGTTGCTGATGCAACCAGTTAAGTTGGTGCCCAGTTGGTCAGGCATCCCTCCTAAGAATGTGCTTCCTTCCAAGGATGCCGCTCCACCGCGCCCCCTACTGTCCAGTCTGATACCCTCTTTTGATTTCTCCAGCACGTCATCCATGTACAGACGCAACCTGGTGTTGAGGAACAGTCTCAAATTTCCATTTTAATCAGCACTTTTATCTGCTTAAATTTCCACGCGTACCCATTCAAGTTGTTGTAAATGGAGATATAGTGGCTGTTGTCATCATTGTAGGTCTTCTGCGTCTTAATCTCACTGTTACCAGCTCGAACCACAACGTGTCCTTCATAGAGGAACACCTGACACACTCCGTCCTGCACGGACAGGAACACACTTCTGATGAAGCCCTGTTTTAACGGCAGCCGGGATTGAGAACAAACAGGAAAGTAGTCCGACCTGATCGTGGTGGTAGAACATGAGTCCATCCTTCTGCTCGGTTCTGAAGCTGAAGCTTGCATAGAAGTTGTTTCTGAGGGTAGGAACGTTGCTCACGGACAAATCCAGGTAGCTTTGACCAGAGAAATGAGCTTCTCGAGCCACCTGTAGCATCAAACAAAGAGGAACATTCAGTGGAGGCTGGTATGTTGTCCTTCACTGAGATGTTCTCTCTGCTGATGAAACCAGGTGAAAGGATGACAAACACTGCACAAACACTGTGATAAAACACAATATAACCCTTCATGTCAGCTGATGTCACTTCCAGGAGAAAAATCTCCTCACTTTATTGCCTATTATCCTTGAAACCTCCAGTTTGAGCCTGACAGAATCGGACTGTTTTGGTGTCTGTAGCTTTAAATGTAAATGAACTGCTCCTTTCCACGCCCCCTCGAAGGCCGCACCCCCTACAGGAAGAAGCTGCTTCTTTTAATTCATACCTTAAAAACCACCTGTTCAGACGTCACTGTTTCTCCTTTTACAACTCTTACATGGCTTAACTTTTTTTCATTGTTTGTTGTTGTCTGTTCCCTACTAATCATTATTGTTGTTGTTATTAATATTATGTCAATTTCAGTGCAGAATATTGTTTACTGCTGAGAAAAACCTTTGTTTTTAAGTTGCTTCTTCTACACTCTTTAATGTTATGCCAGAAAAACGTACATTTTAAATTGTTCTGGCTCTAACAAGCTCATCCAATATATATCCACCATTGCTAAATGTTTGAAATTCATGTTTCAATTCAGGTGGGGAGTGTGACTGGTTGGGGGTATGCAGGGTAACCCAGCCTTTCACCTGGAGGCAGCTAGGATGGCTTCACCCACCCCATGAAGGAAAAAACATGGATGGACAGACAGAATCACCAAAACAAAACAAATGAGAATTTATGGAAGGGGGGGTCAAAGGAACCAGGAGAGAGCACGAAGAGAGTTTGAACATTTTCCTACCAGCAAGTCACTGTTACAACCAAAGCTGACACCCGAGCTGGCCATCCTCTTCAGGTCAATGTGAGAGTTCTGTGCCTTCACGTTCCTGAAACAGCCCTTCAGAGAGCCCTGCTTTGGAAAGAGCTTCTTCAGCCTGAAACAGAAACACACGTCCACTTGTTACTGCTACCGTGTGTGTGTGTTTGTGTGCGTGTGTGTGTGTGCTCCTTACTGAGCAGGCATTTTTTGTTGTGGTACTCCTCCCAGATAATAGCTCCCACTGAAGGAAGGGATGTTTTCAGTGAACTGATGGGTGTAGAGGCCGACGCGGTTGTTCCTCACCACAATGCGGTTCGTGGAAGATCTCAGGATGATGATCTCAATCTAGAAAGCATTGAAATCATTCCATCACCTGATCATTCATCCCTGATCGGTCCGTCATTACATTTAAAGAACAAATGAACTAGTTTCGAGACTGCTGATCCCAGCCTATAACCCTGTGATCTGGAGGACAAGACCAACCACCACAATGGTCCATAAAAGTATGGACCGATGAGACATGTCCAGCATTACGGGTCTGCTTTGAGTGGACCAAAGGGGGAGTGGCCAAATGGGGCAGAAGTGGACGGATGTCTGTCATCGGTTCTACCCAGGTTCCGTGCTAATCCTGTCAAAACCAAAACCCAGAGCTGGGCAGCACAGAGAAGCCCCAACGCAAAGCCCACGATACTGCCTACAGGTCTGGTGAGAAGCTGGCTGACAGAAGGGCCTGGAAAGAGCTGGAAAAGAGCATTCCGTTGGCAAAATGCAGGTACAAATAAACAACAACTCAAACTATGTGGGGAGGCATCAGGATTTTGAACGGAGCTGGCACGCTGCTTAACCATGACTCTATTCTCCCCAACACCCTGAACACCTTTACTCGCTTTGATGCACCTGGGACCAGAGAGAATGTTAACCTTGAGCGGCTGGAAGACCAGTGGTCTCTGGCCCTGCGGCGACACCACGGTGCTCTTCCATGAAGAGAATCAACATCGTGGAAGCTGAAGGACCAGATCAGGGTCTTTTGGGTCTCACTCTGACGTGTGCAGACCAACAAACTAGAAGTCTTTCTGGACCTTTTCAACCTGCCTTTGCAGCTGTCCACCTTTAAACCTCCATTGTGGAACCTGTGCCTGGTACCTGGTCGAACAACAATCCTCCTTGTTGTCATACCTTCGGTGAGCATGAAGACCTTCGGGAGGATCGTCCTAAAGCACATCAAGCAAAGACCACCGTAGTGGATCTCACGTTGGACAATGGTGAAACATGCTGGACTTTTCCTTCAGCGCCACAGACAGACGGATAGAGAGAGAGAGCCCCCTGTGTCCCGGTGCAACAGTGTGTCCAGCAGCAGCACAGCCCAGGTCAGAAAGAGCTAACCTTAACCTGAAAATGGCACAAGGGATTGTGGGAAATCCCCTTCCACACCAGGACTCAATATGCAGGCCAAGTCTAGAGGAAAGCCACACCTGTCAATAGTGACACCCCCCCAGGGAAATGGGCTGTTTGTACACACATCCATCCATCCATCCATCCATCCATCCATCCATCCATCCATCCACAGTCAGAGCTGGATACAGGGCCCAGGAGTCCCCAATAACTCCAATGAGCCACACCTGCTGGATCCTACAACATGACAGCAGTTACACAACACTCAGAAGATGTGTGTGAGGGTCGTCTCTCTCTCTCACACACACACACACACACACACCCATGGAGAGTCCTGACCAGGGTAATCTGCCTTTCTGTACATTGGAGCTCCAGATCTGCATGAAAAGCAATCGTAGAGACCAACTTTGCAGTATCACACGTGTGAAAGGTTCACTGGCGGCTGAAGGCAGATTGTGTTGGTTGTGGTTGCTGGTTTTCAGTGCTGCTGTGGTCTGAACCTGTTTATCATCACCATCATGGGCTGTTGAACGATGTTCACGAGTATCAGTGCACAGCGTCTTGAAGGGAAACCTACAGTTTTTGGGTCAGCATCACTGATCCTCATGAATTCCGATGAATGATCTTTGGGTTCCAGTTCCACCAGGGTACCAGTAAAGTCATAGTAGACCTTGAGTCGGCCCTGAAGCACCGCCAGACACAGAAACTGATTCTGATGGAGGAAAACAACGAAAGGTCAAAGCTAAGGTCAGATCTTATGTCTCTGAGATGAACATTTCCACGATGCTTTACCCCATTGTGCAGAAGCAGCAGGATTCCATTGTGAGACAACAATTTAACTTCCTGTTCAAAGCGCTGCATGCGAGCCGATTCCTCTCCGAAGTTGATCTGAGCGAAGCCGGTACCATCGAAATAGGCTGCGTCGTTGACCCAGGCCTGAGTCAGAGCAGGTTTGGACCTGGGTTTAATGACAGTTGGCCCGAGGTTATTTCCGTTTTCAAAAGAAAACATTCTTCTTGCAGGGAGGACTCAAAGTGACACTGACCTTCCACAGGGTTTCTCCTCCGTGGTGTTCAAGGAGAAAATTCTTTCAAAGTTATACAAGCTGAGAACATCTTCATTCAGCGTTTCCAACTCAATACAGCCCTTAAAGTTTGGCAGCGTGAGCTGAGCTGGAGGCTGAAAGAGAACAAACATGGACATACTTTAACAGGAAGTGGTCATCATCAAAGGACAGCATTTCCTGTCGGACATGTCTTCAAGCACCCCCTCTCAGTCATTGACGTGTCTACAGCGTAATACAGCTATGCTCAGAATGGGACATTGGTGGAATTTGTTCCTTGTCCCAGTGTACATGCAACAAAGAAAGTTGGATAACTGAGGGGAACATGACGTAGGTGGCCGCTAGGTGGCGATGTGCATCATTTCAGCAGGTTAATACGGCCTCCTTTCTGGTTGACATTTGGCAAAGCCTAAACAACTGGAGTCAGGCAGCAGAGCTCTCTAACAACAGGAAGCTGGATTACGCTCCAGCTTTGTTCACCTCCTACCTAATGTACACTTTACTTGACGCTCGCTCTCCCTCTTGGTCATGTTGATTTCAAGATGTAAACAAGAACGCCGTATGCTAACACTGGCGTTCATGGGTGTTTTTGCTCCGGGGATCATACATGAGCGCATGTGTTGCCTAGTTCCCCTCTGATTAAGGGGTAACACATGAGCACTAACACATTTACATGCATATCACTGTCCATCTATGGTTGGGTTGAGGCAATAATTGGATTATTGGAGTGTAAACGAGTAAACGTAGTGAACGTGAGAGGACTGTCAAGTAAGGGCTGCTGAAGTTGCGTCTGTCAAACAGCAACCGTCAGCCTCTCAGTCGACGCGGGACCGATTAGGCCATTTTCAACTTACACTGAAGGTTTTCGGATATCCCCCGACGTAGAATACGGTGTCATCAGTCAGCAGGTTGAGGAGCCCCTGATCTCCGCCCGCCTCCACAGAGGCTTTAGTTACTCTTTCCTCCCCCTCAGTGGCCTCAGAAGACATGGACATTTGACCATACTGAAGGATCCTGGAACCCCACGCACACGTGCACACACACACACACACACACGCACACACACACACACACACAGCTCATTGACACAATTCAGGCTGATCCTTGTTTCTATTGAAATGTGACTGGCGCAGCCACTTATTCAGTCATGAAACTGCCTTTCCTGTTTCACTACCAAAGAGGAGCAGAGGACATGCTACTGATGGACAAAGACATCCAACATGGCGGATTGGTTGTCTGCGTTTATTTGGAACTCTTCCTCTGGCTGCAGGTGCACCACAACAACAACGACAAGAACTTCTGCTCTCCCCTCCAAAATAGAATCACCACTTTTCCACTGTCAGTGCTGGACCGGAAGCAGAAACGTAAAGACGGACTAGCTACCTCTCCAGTACGATGCTGTTGAACTTTCCGTTGGATTTGACGTCTTCAGGCATCAACACCTCAGCGGTTTCTCCACCAACGTTGAAGTACCAGCGCAGCCTCCTCCCCTCCAGGGTCATTCCCAGGAACTCTTTACTGGACTAGAATAATAATGATGTGAATTATTATTATAGTCAAGGACATCCAACGACCAACACAAGAACTTGAAAAAAAAAATGTCTTTGTTGCTATGGTAATGCTTACATCCTTGTTACCAAGGTAGAAGACAAACTGTTTGTTGCCGTCATCCTGGCGCCTGGCTCGTGCTGCCTCCGGCAAGGTAATGTAGAGCTTCAGAGAAGTGTAGGAGGCCAGGTCGGCCAGGTTCGGAGGAGTCCGGACTTGGATGCCGGATACACCGTTAAATTTCACCGGAACACTAACCTGTGGAGGAGGAGCCAAACCAGGAGGAGGAGTCAGAAGACGTGTGAGGCGCTGCGTTGCTATGCGATTGTGTTGGAGTGTGTGTGGAGGGTCAACCTTGCTGGCAGCGTTGCGGGCTTGCTGGATGAGCTGTCTGATGTGGTTGATGTTCTCAGAGATGTTTGGGGTGTGTGTACTGTGGTTCTGCAGTTTTTCCAATTTCTTCATGAGAAGAGGGAGGGTCTCCCCCAGAGAGTGGACTAAACAGATCAGATCAGATCAGGTTAGACGAGACCAGAGAGTTGAGACGATCATCTGTGGGACCTAAATCAGGGTCTTTGGGTGCAAATCCTCGGTGAGTTTTGGTGAGCCCTGAAATTGTCAGGATGCAGGGTCAAACTGGACCATCACAGAGGTTGTAGGTGCAGCTACATTAGGTTTTTGCTCCTTACGAAACCTTCATGTGCTGGAAAAGGTGTCGATAGGCACCCTGTCAAACTCCAAAGGAATGGAGTGGACTGTGAAGAGGCCTGTCTGATGAGAAGTGGGTTTCCTATCAGACCTTCTAGAGTTCTTAACTCACAGAGAGCCAGAGATAGAAAGAAGGTGCTCTAAGAAGCAGCACTGAACTGATCCATTAGTTTGTCGATCGACTGTGGATATGTGCACTCTCCCACATATGCATGCACGTAAAAAATCTTATCCTCGGAGTTGGTGTGTTTTGGTCCTGAACCTCTCAGGGATAGATTAGATCACATGATCACTCTACTACTTCCAGGCTGGACTATTGTAATTCTTTATTATCATTGTGTCCAAACAACTCTTTAAGAAGCTTCCAGTTGATCCAAAATGCTGCAGCCAGAGTTCTGACAGGTATTGACAAAAGAGATCACATAACTCCTGTAATGGCGTCTCTTCATTGGCTGCCCGTTAAATTTAGAATAATTTTTAAAACCCTTCTTTTGACCTACAAGGTCCTCAGAGGCCTAGCTCCATCCTACCTGGAGGAGCTAGTGACACCTTACCAGCCCAATAGACCGCTCCGCTCTCGGAGTGCTGGTCTACTTGTGGTCCCCACAGTCTTTAGGAGTAGAATGGGGGGCCGAGCATTTAGCTACCAGTCCCCCCTGCTATGGAACCAGCTCCCTGTCCAGGTACGGGAGGCTGACTCCATCTATACTTTTAAGATCAGGCTTAAAACCTACCTTTTTAATAAAGCTTATTGTTACTAATTCTGTAGTTCCAGTCACTATCATAGACAGACAAATTATCATGCTTAGGGGGTCGTCTAATCATTAGGTCACATTTAGCTGTGCTGTTATAGGCCAAGGCTGCCGGGGTCCAGAAACATGATCACCTGACAGGCCTCTGTCACCCCACTGGGTCATGGTTTCCTCTCCTCTCCTCTCCTCTCCTCTCCTCTCCTCTCCTCTCCTCTCCTCTCCTCTCCTCTCCTCTCCTCCTCTCCCCCCTCCTCCTTCCTCTCCTTCTCCCCTCCTTTCTCCCCTCCTTTCTCCCCTTCTCCCTCCTCTCCTCTCCCCACTCAATCGCAACATCCCACATGTTCTTGTCCTCTACCTGTCTTGTTGGCCTCCATCAGAGCCTTGCTGATGTCATCATTGCTGGCGTTGGTGTTGCCGAAGCTCTGCTGCCATTGGTCCAGCTGCTCTTTAATGGGCCGCAGGGCGTCATGGACTTGCGTGGCGGTGGCGTTGGCCAGCTCTGCCTCCCGTTTGGCATGGAGGATCTCCTGACTGATGTCTGCTCGGCAAACACAAACCGAGACATGTGTGAAGAGGCTGAAAAGGCGCCTGACTGGCCCCTAACCCTTTTCTTAGAATTTTCCCTCAGTAAGATAAAACTGATTGACAAAGCATGAGATGCTCCTTGAGATACTCCTGAAGGTGGAAACTGAGAAGAACTCTTCTAAAGCCTCAGACCAGATGGTGAAGATCTTCTCCGAACATTGGCATGATTATACAGTAATATATTACTGGCACCCGTCTATGCAATATCCATAAAATAAATCATGTATATATAAGAATCTATATAAATATATAGCCTGTATCAAATATGTAACAATTTCCATATCAATAGATCAATTACATGCATTGCCTCCATAAATAAAAAAATAAATAAGAAAGTTTGAGGAACTAGTTTGTGCGCTGCGGCCTCCGCTTTGTTCTCCTCCACCAGCAGCTCTGCTGTTATGTCCACTTCAGCTTCTCCTTCTTTTGTGTGTCTGTGTGTGTGTGTGTGTGTGTTCTTGTACTTGCTCCAATATGAGTAGCAAAATCCTTATTCTTCTGCCAAAGCGAGTACATATGTGAGGAATGAGGACACTTCAAAGCACTCTGAGGGTTAACACTTGGTTCTGAGGTGGGGTTAGAATTGGGTTGGGTTAGACTGATAGTCGGGGGCAGAGTTGAGTGGGGGTTAGAGGGTTAACCCTGGTGGTTAGGGGCTGGGTGATGCATCGTTCCTGTGAAAGTCCTCACAAAGACAGAAGTACAAGGATGTGTGTGTTTACTTGTGGTGAAGTTCATGTTGTTCTGGACTGTTTCCAGCTGCTTCTTCATGTCCGTGTGTTTGTCTCGCACACGGTCCAGTTGCGTCCGAGCCTGGTCCAGCTGAGGTCTGAGTTCTGCAGTGTAAAAACACACACGTGTGGAACTCTTCATGGCATGACATCATCACATGTAGGAGGATTTACGCGACACTGACCATCATCCAGAGTCCTCTGTAAAACTTCCACTTCGTCTTTGAGCTCCAGACTGTGGTTCCGCAGAGATTTAGCGAGTTCACTGAGGTTCTGGTTCCTCACGTTCTAAAACAGACACACTGGAGGTTCAGCAACAGCCTGAGGCTGGTTCTTCTGTGCGTCTGTGAGCTCACGTGTCTCGTACCTGGAAGGCGTGCTCCGCAGCCTTGTCCGCCATCTTGGCGGCATCACCAGCCTCCCTGATGCTGCTGACAATCTTGCTGTAGGCCTGCGAGACATCCACAATCCCCGCTTTCTTGGTTTCCTCCACCAACCTTCAGACAAGCAAAGACTCGGTAGCATCTTTAACATTCGTTAGCATTAGCGTCCTTCGTGTTGTGCTCACCTGCTCAGGTTCCTGGCCAAGATGTCCAGCAGCTCAGCGTGTTTCTCTGCTTCCTCCACCAGAGGAATCTTAGACTCCACCCAGCCAAAGTCTTGAACCTTCTTAGCCAGCTGCGTCCTGGCACCATCCAGCTTTGCCGCCAGATGCTCGTACTCCTGACAACACAGAGGGTTCCGTCACTCTGAGAACGTCAGGTTGTTAATTGTGACGTGTTTTGTTCGCGGAGCAGCTCGGCTGCTTTGTTCTCACCTCTTTGGACTCCTGCAGCACTGACAGCAGATCGTTGACCTGAGCCACATCGTCTTCGGACATCTGGATGTGCTCGTTCACCTCCGCCTGTCTGGACAGCAGGTCTTCGATCCTCCTCTGATGAGGAGAACATGAGACCAAAGTGAACAGGTTCAAAATCAAACATCATAGCAACTACAGAGAACCTAGCGAAAACACAGGAGACACAGAGAACATGGAGACCCAGAAGCAGATAAGTAGAGGTGTTGGAGGTCCTTCATGTCCAGGCTCACCTGGTGGTCCTCCAAGTTCTTCTCATTGGCGTCATTGACCTCCTCGGCTCGGGCCGTGTTGTTGATGGCGTCGTTCAGGGCATCTCGGAGGTCCATCATGTCAGAGTGCAAACGGTTCAGAAGGGTTCTGATGGCAGCAGCTGCATCATCGTTCTCCTGCTGCCGACCTGTTAGATGCTTGTGGACCCGCTCCAGCACTGAAGGAGGAGAAGGTCATAAACCATCCAACAACCATCCGAACATCCGAAATCAAAATGTGTTTTTGTTTTTTTTTATCGATATGTGAATCCACGTTACGTTTCTCCGCCTCCTTCTTCTCCCTGTCGGCCATCTTCCTCTGGGTCGAGCAGCTTCTGTTCCTCATCTCCATCAACATGGCCTCCACCTCCTCCAACTTCCGCTCACGCTCGCCGTCATCTGGGTCCACCTCCGTCCCGTTCAGCCTCGACTGGTTCGCCAGCAGAGCGACGTCTGTAGAAAAACAATCAATACGATCGTGATCACATCGCTGACTCCATCACTTCTAATCAATAACTAACAGGTCGGCATTGTTGCAAACCTCATGTCTGGTTAATAATGTCCTGCTCTGATCTAAATGTCCATCATCAATCACAATCTTTCTGCCGCCTGATCGTCTTTATTGATGAACTGATTTGTTACCATTGATTTGTTCCGTTATGTTATGGATGAAGTCCAGCAGGTCTTGCGCCCTCTGCAGCGTGTCAGTGGTATTGCTGTTCAGGATGCTGGCACTGCTCAGCATCACTGCCGCCTAAGAACATGTGCAAACACACCCACCCACACACACACGCACAAGTGCACACGCAAACACACGTACATTAGAAGAATTAAGTGATGAATAGGTTTATTGACTGAGGTTTGAACCCCACATTTACTCACCAATGTTACAGCAATAATTATGTGAAACAGCTGTGTGTGTGAGTGTGTGTCTGTGTGTGTCTGTGTGTGATTACCTTCTCCTGCAGCGCATTAATGTCGGTTTTCATATTCCTGATCTCAGTTTCCAGTGCGTCAGCTCCATTTCTGCTGTCTTCCAGTGTGCTGTTGTAGCTCTCGATGGTCCGCTGGAATCACCGTCAGTCATTGAACGCAACAGTCTGGGCAGCAGCAGAATACTGTGTGTGTTTGTGTGCTTACAGCAGCATCCTCCAGGGATTTGTTGAGCCCGTACAGTTGTGTCCATGCCATGGCGCTGGCGTTCAGGCTGCTCAGTTGATCCGACACCGAGTGGAAGTTTCCCTCCAGTCGATCAAGATCCTCCAAGAGGACGACGACGCAACTATCACACACTGAAAAACAAACACACAGATTATAAAAGAAGTGTGTTCTCCCCACTTTTACCCAGTGGCAGTGTGTGTGTGTGCGTGCTGACCTTCACAGTGCATCACATTGTGTTGCTCCACAGGGATGCTGTAGGTGTGTGTGCAGGTGTCGCATTGTTTTCCCGTCATGCCCTCAGCGCAGCGACATTCTCCCGTTCGGGGATCACAGTGGCCTCCTCGACAATCGCAACCTACAGAAGCACAGACAAACCTAGCAAGAGATGCTAACACTGAACGCCGTTGCTAATTTAGCAGGTCACGTCTGCACCCACGCTTGCATCCGTTGGGTCCGTAGTCCCAGAATCCTGGAGCACACTGCCTGCAGTTGGGTCCATTGACCCCATGCTGGCAGGCACACTGACCGCTTCGGGGGTCACATGGCTCCACAAGGGCAGCAGACGCATTACAGTCGCATGAATGACAACCGGAGCAGGAGTCAAAGCCAAAGGAACCCTCCTAGGAAACAGGTGAAGAAGCTTCTAAGCTAGGACCATCTCCTGACACCTACACGACAGCGGTGTCTGTGTGGGAATTGGTAAAGGACTGAAAGTGTTACCTCACAGCGGTCACAGCGGCTCCCAGTGACTCCAGCTTTACAGTGACACTGACCAGTGTGACGGTCACATGACTCGGTTCCACACAGAGAGCAATCGCATTCTGAAAGGAGCAACGACGTGAAAAGAATTGCATTTTTTGTGTCACATGACCACGGCTTCAAAATCCATCACTCACTTGTGCAGTTTTTGGCAGTGACGGCGTCGCCATAGAAACCTGGAGCGCAGACGTCACAGTGAAGCCCGGCTGTGTTGTGCATGCAGTTCAGACACTCGCCGGTCAGGGGGTGACAGTCGGTGAACAGCATGTTGGGGTCCGTGTTGCCATGGCAATGGCATGGCTGACACTTGCTGCCCAACACCATGGGGTTGCCGTAGTAACCAGGGGTACACCTGTATCCACATCAGGCTTGTTAATAATATAAGAAATTTTAATAAATGAAGCAAATCCAGTCGAGGAAGCCAGCGCAGATGTTAGCTTTAGCTTTGAAGCTTTAGCTTCAATCAGACCATCAAAGATCATCAATGATCATCAGGGACTTGCTGGACTTTATCCGAAATGGGAAGGCATGGTGACGTAAGGTGTTGGGATTTATTTGGCTGTCATGGTGACGGCGATGTTGCCACGGTGATGTCAGCAGGATTTACCGTTCACACTTGGCTCCAGTGTAGCCGGCCATGCACAGACACTGCATCCTGTCGCTCTTCTGCACACAACCTTCGGCAAAACTACACACACACACACACACACACACACACACACACACACACACACACACACACACACACACACACACACACAAGCAGGGGTTTTACAATGGCTCTTCACCACCAGGAAATACAGATGGAAGAAAAAGGACCCACTTGTTGGACGGGACTGTGAGCGGACAAGGACAGCTGGAGCACCACACCGCCTGGCCATCCACACTGCCGTTGCCATGGAAACCACCCTGACACTTCTCACAGTGGTCTCCGGCCGTGTTATGTTGACAATCCTGTTGGGTGATGAACAAGTGTGCAAAAGTGGTCAATTGTGAGAAATGTAAAGATGTAAATACATATGAATTTCAATCTGAGTGAAACCAAGAGAGAGGAAGACTGTAAAGTCCTGGTGTTGCGGGTCAAAGGTCAAATATTTCACAGATGTTTTCTTACAGCTCTTTATAGGTATTTTTTTACTCTCCTGATTGAAATAATGTGCCGTGATTGGTGAAGCTTTTGCGGCTGCGAGCGTTTTTTTTCTCACCACACAGGTTCCAGAGCCATCCAAACAGCGGTCCGAGTGACCGTTGCAGTTACAGGGAACGCATTTTCCAAGAAACAGACCGATGGTATCTCTGTAGTAACCTGGAGCACATTCCTGCACCAACATCACACAAGGATTTCAGTCCAAATCCGTACAAAAACACCCAAACTTGTTAAGAACCAGCTTAGTCTACCTGGCACGAGTCTCCCAGGTAGTTGGCGGGACACATGCAGATTTCTACGTTGTTCGCGTGGCGGCCGGTGGGGAGTGTTTTGGCGCCCTCTAAGACGGCGCCGCGGAGCGACACCGTGTGAGCAAACTGAGAATGAAGAGCTCGGATCAGGAGAGAGTCCAGAGCTGCGAGAACCATCATCAGCTCCTCACGAGACACCACGTTACCAGTCCGGGCGTGACGGAAACTTCCCTGTGGTGGGAGGCAGAAAGAATATTGATGTCAGGAGCTGGCAGCTCTATTGGCAGCTCTAATGGCAGCTCTAATGGAGCTCTATAGGCAGCTCTACTGGCAGCTCTAATGGCAGCTCTACTGGAGCTCTATAGGCAGCTCTAATGGCAGCTCTACTGGCAGCTCTAATGGCAGCTCTAATGGCAGCTCTATAGGCAGCTCTAATGGCAGCTCTACTGGCAGCTCTAATGGCAGCTCTATAGGCAGCTCTACTGGCAGCTCTAATGGCAGCTCTACTGGCAGCTCTAATGGCAGCTCTATAGGCAGCTCTAATGGCAGCTCTAATGGCAGCTCTACTGGCAGCTCTAATGGAGCTCTATAGGCAGCTCTACTGGCAGCTCTACTGGCAGCTCTATAGCAGCTCTACTGGCAGCTCTACTGCAGCTCTATAGGCAGCTCTACTGGCAGCTCTAATGGCAGCTCTAATGGAGCTCTATAGGCAGCTCTACTGGCAGCTCTAATGGCAGCTCTACTGGCAGCTCTACTGGCAGCTCTATAGGCAGCTCTACTGGCAGCTCTAATGGCAGCTCTAATGGAGCTCTATAGGCAGCTCTACTGGCAGCTCTATGGCAGCTCTATAGGCAGCTCTACTGGCAGCTCTAATGGAGCTCTATAGGCAGCTCTAATGGCAGCTCTATTGGCAGCTCTATTGGCAGCTCTATAGCAGCTCTAATGGCAGCTCTACTGGCAGCTCTAATGGCAGCTCTACTGGCAGCTCTACTGGCAGCTCTATTGGCAGCTCTATTGGCAGCTCTACTGGCAGCTCTAATGGCAGCTCTAATGGCAGCTCTATAGCAGCTCTAATGGCAGCTCTACTGGCAGCTCTAATGGCAGCTCTAATGGCAGCTCTACTGGCAGCTCTATAGGCAGCTCTAATGGCAGCTCTACTGGCAGCTCTATGGCAGCTCTAATGGCAGCTCTACTGGCAGCTCTACTGGCAGCTCTAATGGCAGCTCTCCATCATCAATGCTCAGTAACAGCTTTGCTTGGGACCGTTGCTGCTGATCGCTGAGAACCTTCCTACCTCAACGATGTGGACGATCCCCAGGTGAGGTTCTTCGGGTGTGGAGTACTCTCTCTCCATGAAGACCAGCGTCATCTGATTTCCCTGAAGAACCAGAACATTTGCTGTTAGAACATTTTGGTTTGACTGCAGTGAGACCCAGGACTCTGTCCAGCACCTTGAGGAGGATGTCCGGTCTGGAGGCCTCTGCCGGCAGGGACAACACGTCTCCTCTCATGGTCTGAGTGTACAGACGATACCTCAGGTAACCTCCATATGATGACACCTGAAAAAAGCAAAGAGGGTTTAAAAGGAAGATCCCAGAAGAGCAAAATCCATCTGGTCTGCATTCAGGGAAATTCTTTACAAATTTGTGGACAAACTTGTCTGTCAACTGGAAATCCCACAGGTGCATCGTGGCGAGCTAACATCCACCTGTGTTGTCAGTGTAAGATGAGCACAACCAGGTGGTCCTAACTTCTAATTAGTTACTCTGCTGCGCAGGCGTGTGTGTGTGTGTGTGTGCGCCTGTGTGTGTCTGGTGAACACATGCATTGACCATCACGACTAGCTACAGTGGTCATTGCCTGCTAGCATTGCTCCGTCATGTGGCTGCCCCTCTCACCTTGTCACCCAGGTATGTCTTTGGAGCGTGCCAGTAGAGATCTTGGTAAACATCTGGAATGTCACTGAGGTCAGCCTCTACAAGGTCTTGGTCAGGATACACTGTAACCGGGACTTCCTGTCTGTCAGCTCCAAGCAGAACCCATCCCTCCATATTCATGATCTGCAGGACCCCAGATCAGAGATCACGTAAACATGTGTGAGAAGAACAAAGATTAAAGCAATAGTCAAACCTCGGTGCGTCTCTTCTCAGAGCTGCGGCAGCGATCAGTGGCGCCAAAACAGAAGCAGCTGGTGCAGCCTTTAGGGTTGGTCGGGTCCAAATGGAACGTTCCAACTTTGCACTGATCGCATCGAGAACCCTGAACATTCTCCTGCAGCACCAAAGGAGACGTAGAAATTAGTCAACCTGCAATGGACGAAGATCTGGACCAAGTCTGTGGACTTGGACCACGTTGTGGTCTCACCTTACAAAGACACTGTCCTGAGACAGAGTCACACACTTGCTCCTCGGTTCCTGCCTCATTGCAGTTACATGGTCTGCAGTTAGGGTAACCATGGAAACCAGGAGCACAGCGGTCACACTGACGACCAATAACGTTGTTTTTGCATCTAAATATGGACATAAAAGTGAATATTTACCTTCTTACAAGGACACAAATGTTTGTTTAGGGTTTTTAACGTTTTTACCTGCACTGTCCGCTAACCCTGTCGCAGTTGATGTCAGGCAGGGTGACGCCTGGGCGAGAACAGTTACACACCTCGCAACCAACCACAGGGTGGCATCCGAATGTCTGTGGCTCACACTGCGTGCACTCAGGCTGCAGGGTCCGAGGAGGACAGATGCAGTTACCAGACACCGGTTCACACAACCGAGAGCCACAGTCACAGGCTGCAGAGAACAACAGCTGGATTACTACAACACCCACAATCCTTAGAGGCAAAACAACAGTTATGGGCTGTAGATAACGACAGCTGGATTACTACAACACCCACAATCCTTAGAGGCAAAACAACAGTTACGGGCTGTAGAGAACAACAGCTGGATTACTACAACACCCACAATCCTTAGAGGCAAAACAACAGTTACAGATTGTAGGGAACAACAGCTGGATTACTACAACACCCACAATCCTTAGAGGCAAAACAGCAGTTATGGGCTGTAGGGAACAACAGCTGGATTATAAGAGTTGGGGAGGGATGAAAATAGAAATTACCATTATTGGAACATGTTTCAAGAGTCTTCTGACATAAATGCTCATGATGTCATCATTCATACTCAGTCACATGACTCCATGATAAAGGTCAGAAGATGAGACTCACGTCTGCAGTTGGGGAACCCCCAGTAGCCTGTGGCACATGTGCTGCAGTCTCGACCAATCACATTTGGCCGACAGTGGCACTGGCCGCCGAAAGGCTCGCAGGTATCGCTCTCCGCTCCGACCTCGTGGCAGCCACACGGCAAGGCGCCGTTATTAAAGAACGCCGACAGAGACACAGCAGAAGCGAGGCAGAAGGGCGAGGAGGTAGAAGGACTGTAGGAGAAGAAAGAACTGTTTTCTATGATGAACCCACGAGCACAAAGCTCCTCGTCCTCACAGTTCCTGCCACAGACCTGATGGCGAAGCTGTTCTGGCCACAGCTGCTGATGAAATCATAAGATCTGTCCAGAGGTTCTTCGTTCAGGAAGCTGGAGCTGTAACTCGCCTCAGGAACCACAAGCACAGAATCCTGCACAAAAAACACACTTGAGATGATCAAAGGTGGCCATGATGATGGTCTGGAGACGAAACTGTGGAGAGCAGAAGGATCAGCAGAAGCGCTGGAAGGTTCTTCTAAGGTTCTTATTTCTGCCTCTGTTACAGATTGAGGATGTTCTTTAGAAGCCTTGCCTTTACTCTGCCCCACGATGGCAGCTGGAGCCTGACCTCCTTTCTGACATAAACACCAGAGCCAGTCAGACAGATGAGCAGATCATTTGCTCGCTGTGATTTCGAGGCAATATTGATATTTACAGATGTTTGGAGTGAAATCAATAAATTTCATTACGGAGACCATTGCAGGTCAGCTGTGTGTGTGTGTGTGTGTGTCTTTAAGAACTGCAGAGGAAGAAGAGCAGATGGACTGTTGAGTGGAACCCACCAGCCAGAGTGTTCTGTTAGCAAGGATCTGGACAGTGACCAGGAGCTCATGGTCCGTCACGTCCAAGATGATCTGGTTCTCAGAGACCAGGACACTCCGACAGCCGTAGGCGTGTGGACAGAATGAGGCATTGAATTGTCCTGGAGGCAGAGAAACACACGCGTGTTCACTAGCTAGCATGAATCGAACCCCCAAACATGATGTGGCCTTACCCTGCCAGATACGCCCCCCGTTGATGTAGACCTGGACGGCGTAGGTGGGGTGTAGAGGCTGGTGATAATGGATGATGAAGACATAACGGCCCAAGGCGTGGATCCGGCTGGAGTACACCACTGCATTCTGGGTAAACACATCGTGTATGACAGCTTTGTGTGTGTTTGTGTGACTTCCCGTTGTGTGAATGCTCTCAGACCTTTGGGAAATTTGCCAAAAACTAAAAACTAAACTTAAACTTTGGTCAGGCTCCCTCCCAGGATGCGTACCTGCGCCGAATCCAGCCGGATATGGTCAGCGTTGTCTGCTGCGTGCGGAGGCGTGTCCCCACCTCTCCAGACGGGGTCATCGCTGAGGTGCGAGGCAAGCGGGGGCGGAGCCACAGGGACAGATAGCAACGCGTCCTGAACCAAGGAATTCTGGCCCTCTTTCAGGACCACAGAGTCCGACGGTGTCTGGAACCGTGAGGGGATGCACGAAGAGCTGGAATGCAGATTGATTTGGTTCAGATTTAACCCTCACATGATCCATATTTGTGGCGGTTTACCTGTCAGGTGAGAACTGTCCATGGGTGTTAATGCAGTGGACCTTAGGTTCAATGAAGTCCATCTGGAACTGATCTTTAGGCACCAGGAAAACTTTGTGCTGCACAAACAGATATCAGACTGATCAACAGATCGAATACCAGGATCAGGTCCCCATCAAGATTCCCTAATTTAGCATTTATTGTCTCTAGCCGCTCTGTCATGTGACCAGATCTCTTCTGTCATGTAACCAGATCCCAGCTGCTCTCACCAAGAAGAATGTTGCTCGCTCAGAGGTGATTCGGATCTCCGTGTCTGCAGGGAGGGACAAGACTGCTACTCTGTTGTGGTCGTCGATGGCAACAGCTCGACACAGGAAGCTACAAGTGCGTGCGCACACATACACACACACACAAGTTGTCTTGATATAGTAGGCTGAAAGCAGCAAAAAGGTGATCTCGGGGTTGGGGGGGGTTTCTTGCCTGTATCTACAGTGTAGCAGTGTCACGCCGTGATGATGCCTTCGGGCTCCTGGCACGTTAGCCGTAACAGACAACGTTTGTGGCAACTCTTCTTCACTGGAATATTCCATGACCAGCACATAGTCGCCAGCAGATGGCAGACGGCTTCGCAGCTCAACCGTCAGCTGTGCCCAGAAACACCAGTCAGTGCCCCCCAAGAGTCAAAACAACCCGGACACTTCCTGTCGGCGCTCACTCACATCGTTACCGCTACACACCGCCATGTCGGGATGGCGGGGGGTCACTCTCTCAGTTGGGCATGGGTGTGGCAAATGGTTGTCATTCACACAGCTGGCGTCGTTTCCAGAGATGGAGGGGGCGGAGTGAAGAGACAGATACCTGTACAGCAGACAGCTGGAGACACGCCCACCAAAAAAACATCAGCGTTTCAGACTTTCTCCTCAAGTGAGAAGAAGAACAAACGAATTTCGAGCTGTGACTCCACAGTCACAGTATAGTTTGTACTTTTGGCTGCTGTCAGGTCCAGAGACGTAAGAACAGGGGTCGGTGACTCGCATTTGCAGGATGGGGGCTTCGTAGTAGGCGCTGGGCAACAAGACCAGGTAATCCTGATGGAGAGGAAGAAGAACAGAAAATAATCACAACCCTGAAACAGAACTGGAGATGATCTTGAGGTGTCCTGGTAAAACGCTCACCAGCAGGATTCCTTCTGCTTCGATCACGACAGTCCAGGTTCCAGGGTTCAAAACAAAAGGTTCCACAAAGTTGTTCTGGGGGACATTGACGAACTTTGGTTCCAGGCTGGGAGCAAAGACAATCTGCTTGGACTGTTCAGAACCTGAAGCATGTAAAACGTGAGTCACTGATTGGTTCAGATCTATTGAGAAGAGACGTGAAGGTCAGCGTCATGGTGATGCTCTGCTGTGATTGGTGGAGACCTACCTGTGCGCTCGGCCTGAGAGGCTGTTATTTTACCATTGGAGGTGGAGCCTTCAAGGTTCATGTATCTGAGAATGAAGCGAGTCAGAAAGACGTCTGCCTCGCTGATGTGAACCTGAAGCTTCACTGCAGTCTACAGGAGGAGCAAAGAGGGGGAAGGTGCAGAAAGACAGAGGAGAAAGGAGAAAATGGGAGTGGAGGAGGTAGGAGAAGGAGAAAGGAGAGTAAGGAGAAAAGGAAGGAAGAGGAGATGGTGCAAGGGAAGGAGGACAAGTAGAAGACGAGAAGAACGTGAAGGATGGGCAGAAGAACAGAGGAACATGGAGAGGAGCAAGGAGGGATAAGACACAGTGAAGAGGACAGGAAGAGAGACACAGTGGAGAAAAGAAGATGGAGGTGGAGAAAAGAGGAGGAGCAAGAGGAAAAGAGAAGAAGAGGAGCAGACAGAAAGGTTAACGTCCTGAACTGATATGTGAGCGAGAAGGTTTTGGAGGAGAAGGAGGAGAAAGTTGAGCAGCAGCAGCAGAGGCAGCAGGAGGATTTGCAGAGGCCACGCCCACTAAGACTAGCCACGCCCATCGAGACTAACCACCAATCACCACAAGAGCCTGGCAGAACACTTCCTGTTTGGCAACACTCACAGTTGGCACAGTAGGAGCTCCATTCACCCTCCAGAACCAAAACCCTTCCCAGAACTTCTGCAGAGGCCCGGTTAACATAGTGCAGCACGACATGGAAGAGGTCCGGAGAGCCAACCGACACACACACCAACACTCTGGACTGCCAGAGGACCGGTGAGCAAGGCAGCAGGAAAACACAGAGTGGAGAAGAGAACAAGAGAAAAGCAGACCAGAAGCAAGAGCTTAAATCCTTCACCATACAAAGGAACCTTACGGCGGGTTCACGCTGGACAGGAGGTGCCGCCAAGCGCCGCAGGCGCCGGGTTTTTTTTATGTCAGAGTCCACGTTAACGGATTGTGTCATTCACACCAGCCGAAGCGCCGCCACTGGCTGCGATTGCCGTGATTTTGTGCGCGAGCCATGAGCGATGGCGTCGCCTGGCAGGAAGTCAAAGTCATTTTTAAAATAAAACGCCGCAATACTATTTTTGGTGTATCCAAAACACACACGCGGAGAAATTGGCTGAGGATCGAGCGGGAATTTCGCTATGCTTCCGGGTCCAGTGTGAACCCGGCGTTTGTCTTCTCAGAACCATGAATTGAACGGGGGAGGGGAGGGTTATTTCATGCACCATGATGGGTCACAGTCCTGTCCTAACATGGTTGGTTGGGGAATTATTAGTGAGACGCACACCGAGCCGTGGTCATACCTGGATGGGCGACATCTGAGCGTAACCTCGCCAGCTGAAGTCAGGGAACTCCTGGAGGTTGTAGCCAAACCGCACCGGTCGGCCGTCAGGTGTAGTTCCCTCTTCAATCTCAAACTTCAGATGGTGGAGGTCAGGGAAATAATGGTCCCTCCGAGGTCTGCAAACACAGAGCTAATGCTAATCCAAAGGCTAATGCTACAACAATCAACGTTCCTGCTGAAAACGGTCAATCAGGCGTCTCCAAGACAAAAACTCAAAACCTCAGAGAAGAAACAAACCAAGTGTGCAGGAAACAACAAGGAGGTTTCCTTTTCTCTCTTTCCACGAATCCTGAGGAAAATAATCCTTAAAATTCCTAAAACAGTCTAAATTCTGAGAAAACTCTCAGGGGTTTCCAGGCAACAGGAGTCTGTTACACTCACACGTTACACTTGGGTCCCTCCACGTTTGGTCGGCATCCACAACGGCCGTTTCTGTCTCCACATGCTCGACCTTCGGAGCCTCCAACATCACACTGGCACCCTGAGGGAACACACACAAGAACATTAGTACGCTAACGTCGTAATCTGACGAGATCCCAAGCGTGAAGAACACCCACCCTGACAGCCAAAGTAGTTTTGCTGCTGCAGGTTGTAGAAACCATCCTTACAGGTGGAACAGGTCCCACTGCAGGCGTTGGGCTTACAGTGACACTGACCACTGTCCTGTTAGCAACACCAGCCCAAGTTAGCATGACGCAACAGTAGCAACAGTGGTTGACCTTGTGATGAACTCACCTGTGCACACTCTGCTACACCGCTCAGAGTACCTGCAGTGTTGCAGTCACAGTCTGCAAGGACACACACACACATACACAGAGTTTAGTTTATGTCATTAACTCATTGAAACTGTTGCATGTGGAGCGATGGAGTGTGTCTGACCAGAGCACCCATCAGGAATATCAGGTGACAGCTTCCAGTACAGAGGTTTACATCTGTCACAGGCGGGACCCTCGACGTGACGACGGCACTCACACCGGCCCTGAAAACACCACAAGTGCACACAGCCGGTTGTACAGAGGTCGCCGTTCGGCGCAGCGTTGAACAAGGAACGACGGAGATGCAACGGGCAAACTTACCACGGGCGGCTGCAGAACATGCTGCACCGAGCCGGCAGGATGGCAGGTAGCAGCTGGCACAACAACGACATCCATTATTAGCTTGTTGCCCCCCCCCCCCCCCCTCCGCCTGTGTGCTGGGTGTGGGCATTGTTACCGTCACAGCTGGGGAAGCCATACGATCCCTGCGTGCACGCGTCGCACCTGCGTCCGACCACACCAGCTCGACAAACACACTGACCGGTGACACCGTCGCAGCTGCTGTAGTGGGAACCCTCTGCAGAACACTGGCAGGCTGCACAAAACACACGACACGCTCAAGGAATTTGCCTGGCTCCACCACAGAGCGACCCGTGACCCACCCCCTTTAACACGTACGTGTGCAGCTGGGGTAACCGTAGTAACCAGGAGCACACTGATCACATGATGCACCGCTGTAATTGGGCTGACAGCGGCAATGACCTGATGTGGTGCAGCTGATGTCCAGTGAGGTGTGAGGATCACAGGTGCACACTGGGAAAACAGGAGACGCAGCTGAGAATAAAGCCCACGTAGCTCCTCGACGTGTGTGTGTGTGTGTGTGTGTGTGAGGGGGGGGGGGGGGGGGTACCTACCCTGGCAGTTGGGGTAAGAGTGGAATCCAGATTTGCACTGTTCACATCGAGGACCATCAAATTCTGGTTTACACAGACAATGACCTGATGCATCACACACCTCAGGTAAGGACCCCACAGAGCTGCAACCACACACTACACACACACACACACACACACACACACACACACACACACACACACACACACACACACAGGGATTATGTGACATAAGCGCTCGTGGAAGCTCAGACACACACCTCTGCACAGCTATTGTTGGACTCACATTGACAGAGAGGGTAGTTGTAGTATCCCGGTGCACACTGGTCACACTCATGACCCTGGAAACCGGTCCGACACACACCCTGCCCGGTCAGTGTGTCACATAACCCATCCAGACAGCCAGGACCAGAACACTGACAGGCTGTGTGGCCAGACACAAATCAGATCAAGAGTGTGTCTCTGGGGGGGGCGGAGCTTATCTGAGACAATGCACTGTCTTGGTGACAGAAACCGAACACTCGTCTGACCACAAACCTTCTGTTCAGTTCCGTATGTGTGTGTGATTAATTTCCTATATCTATGTCGGAGTGTCTGACCCTGGCAGTTGAGTCCGTGGAATCCTGCAGCGCAGGTGTCACAGTGGTCCCCAGTAAAACCCAGTTTGCAGATGCAGGTCCTGGTCTGAGGGTGCGGCCTGCAGGAGTTATCCACGGTACCGGCTGCGCTGCACTCACAGTCTGCACAGAGCAAATGTCCGCCGTAAATACGGAGAGTTCACCAAAACCGATCCAGAGAGGAGGGGATCCACTCACTGATGATCTCTCCAGCTGGCTTGGCCTCACCGTTGTTGTTGTCGGTGGGGTACGTGGGGATGGCTGAGTAGAAAACAAAAATATACCTTACGTGTAAGAAAAATTGATCGATGCTAGGCTAGTGCTCGAGCAGCTGAAGGCTTTCTTTCTGCTTTTGCGCTCTTTAACTCCGCCCATTTATTTTAACTTGTCATCACCACTGGTGATAAAATCAGCAAAACACCAAACCCAATAGCTCAGCACTCGTGAGCCAAGGAGGAAGAAGACTGGACGGGCCGTTGCCACGGCAACGTCACTCACGGTAACAGTGTGGGAAGTTGATGAAGCCGCTGGCGCACTGGTCGCAGCTTTCACCGCTGAAGTTGACCTTACAGAAACACCGACCGGTGAAGTCTTCACAGGTACCGTCCATGAACTCGGAATCACACTCGCAACCTGGAGAACACACACACACACACACACACACACAGAGTTGGTCTTCCAGACTCGTAGCGGTTGGCGGCGAACGAAACATGATCTGACTGACAGCTGTCACTCACGAGAACAGGCCAATGAGGAGTCCAGGGTGTAGTCAGGTGATCTGTAGTAGGTGGGGATGCAGCGCTCACAGTTCACCCCAGTTGTGTGATGCTAAACGTATGAAAGACAAAAAACAGAGATAGATACAGAAATGCTCAATGAACTACAGTAATAACCCTGTTAGTTATTGAACTTAGCCTCCATTCATACAACAGTTACAATTTTCTTTGATATTCCCAATATTTTATCCTCCCAGAACAAAGAGCAGAAGATGGAACCGCTATCGTGGCTATGCTGTGCTGCTAACCTGACAGTTGAGACAGACTCCGCCCCCTCTGTAGTGTCCATGGGCATCCAGACTTCCTCTCCTCTGATCCACCTCAGGATCGTAGTAACAGTCGAACGAGTGGCGGTGACAGTTGCATGCTGGGAAAAACATCAAACGCAGTCAAGACCAGGAATGATGACAAAGATGGCGGCCGACGCCACCGCTGGCTGACTTCCTGTTTGCTGCTTCCTGGCATCAAACAGGAAGTGGCCATTTAACTGTTCATCCCAAGGAAAGAAGAAACTTTATTTCTGATTTTCGCACATTTACTAAAACGTAATAAAATGTTTGTTTGACAACGAAGCCCAAGATGGAAAGATAGATGGTTTTATGACGTGAACTAACAAACACGCTCTGGTGCTGGAACACCTGCTGCGTGTCTGTTGCAACATGTGACATTTTTTACTTCACAGACGGAGCAGAACCTAATGATGAGTTCCTGGGGAGCTCTGGGAATGAGTTCACAGTGCTGCCACGTGACAACAGCTGTTTCTACAAAGACCTTTTTTGTAGCGGACCTCAGGATTTCACTGCCGACCCACCAGTGAACACATCAGTCAAACATGTTGATGACGAACGCCGAGAACTTTGCAGTTCAATTCGGACCCTCCCAACTGTCTTCTGGAACCACTTGTGTATCTGTAAAACCTCCACATTTCCTCCATCGTGCTTGGCTCTAACTAGACAGGGGCGTCTGAGAGGTGCCAGCTGAGGAACGGCAGCTCCTCCACCGAGAGCTCCACGAGAAGTCAAGCGCTTCACTTTTAAACAGACGAATGAAGATAGAGTAGCGCCACGTTTGTTCACCTGCTCCGGCTGCAAAGAGCGCCTTGTTGATTACTTGGGAGGCTGACGCAGACGCTGCCCCCCTCAGGACAGGAAGGGGAAAACCCCACAGCTGCGACAGCAAAGGGATCAACGATAAAGTTGTTTGGTTTCCTTCCAGACTTGTTACCAAGAAAAAAGCTCAGGTCCACATTCAGTGCTGGTGTGGTTGATGTTATCAGCCCCCTGCCTGTCTGCCATGTTGTGCTGTGGTAAATTTAACTGCAGCAGTGATAACAGACGTGTGAAGGGAAGCAGAGTCGTGATAACACCAACTCTGATAACCAATCAATATACAACAGCTGTAGAAGACAGCAAAGCTCATTACTGTTTTTACAATCCAGATGCACCACTGACAAAACTACTGGCAAACTACTGCAAGTTCTCAGCCTTGGCAGTAACATTTACCAGAGATGACCAGACTTCCCTCTCCCCAGACACTTCCTCCAGCTCTTCAGGGAGTATCCTGAGGCCAGCCGAGAGATATAATGTCTCCAGCATGTCCTGGGTCTTCCCTGGGGCGTCCTCCTGGTGGGACATGCTTGGAACACCTCCCTAGAGAGGTGTCCATCCAAAACAGATGCCCAAGCCACCGCAGTTGACTCCTCTCGAGTGACTGAACTTCTCACACTATCTCTAAGGGAGAGCCCAGCCACCCTACACACGAAACTCATTTCAACTGCTTGTATCCATGATCTTGTTCTTTCGATCATTACCCAAAGTTCATGACCACAGGTGAGAGTAGAGCATAGACTACCGGTAAATCGAGAGCTTCGCCTTGCAGCGAAGTTCTCTCTTCACCAGGACGGTCCAGTAAACCGACTGCATAACTGCAGAAGCTGCACCGATCAGCCTGTCAAACTCACGCTCCATCCTTCCCTCACTCGAGATACCTGAACTCCTCCACCTGAGGCAGGACTTCTCCACCAACCTGTAGAGGGCAAACCACCCTTTTCCGGTTGAGAACCATGGAGGTGCTCATTTTTATCCCACCTGCTTCGCACTCAGCGGCAAACCGCCCCAGTACATGCCGGAGGTTCTAGTTTAAGGAAGCCAACAGGACAACATCAGCTGGAAAAAGCAAGGATGAAATCCTGTGGTTCCCAAACCGGACTCCCTCCGGCCCCTGGCTACACCTAGATATTCTGTCCATAACCCTGTACTCATGGAGCACCTCCCATAAAATACACCCAGAGACATGGTCAAATGCCTTTTCCAGATCAACAAAACACATGTTGAGCAATTGGGCAAACTCCCATGAACCCCCAAGCGCCCTGTGGAGGGTATAGAGCTGGTGCAGTTTTCCACGGCCAGGAACAAAACCATATTGTTCCTCCTGAATCCAGGGTTCAAGTAGAGACTAAATTCTCCTCTACAGTACCCTGGCATAGACCTTCCCAGGGAGGCTGAGGAGTGTGATTCCCCTTTAGTTGGAACACACCCCCTGGTCCCCCTTTTTAAAAAGAGGTACCACCACCCCGGGTGGCCACTCTTGCAGCACTGTCCTCGACTCGAGACATGTCAGCCAGGACAGCGATACAACATCCAGAAACTTGAGGTACTCAGGACAGATCTCATCCACCCCCTAAGCCTTGCCACCTAACTACCTTGGGGACTTTGGCAGAGTCCTCCTCAGAGTCCCCAGCCCTTATTCCCTCAATGGAGGGACTTTGGCAGAGTCCTCCTCAGAGTCCCCAGCCCTTACTCCCTCAGTGGAGGGACTTTGGCAGAGTCCTCCTCAAAGTCCCCAGCCCTTACTCCCTCAGTGGAGGTACTTTGGCAGAGTCCTCCTCAGAGTTCCCGGCCCTTACTCCCTCAGTGGAGGGACTTTGGCAGAGTCCTCCTCAGAGTTCCCGGCCCTTACTCCCTCAGTGGAAGGCGTGACAATGGGATTGAGGTGCTCCTCAAAATCTTCCATCCATCGTCCAAAAATATCCCCAGTTGAGGTCAGAACGTCTCCGTTGGCACTACACAGAGCGTAAGCAGAGCTTCCTCCTCCTGAGGCTCAGGATGGTTGCCAGAATTTTTTCGAGGTTGGCCGATAGTCCTTCTCCATGGCTTCCTTTTTATTTCCAATTCCAGTTGAGTTAAATACTTTCACAATATGTGATGTTTATTTTATGTTTCAAACCATGTTATCGAATCAGACAGACACAAAGGTGTTGCAGTGTACTCACGTTCACACTCATTGGCACTGTAGGTCGTGGCTGGTTTCCATGGTAACTGTCTGTATCCTGGACAGCACTGATCACATGAAACACCGCAGGTGTTGTGCTGACAGTCACATTGTAGCCTGTCAACAAAAAGAGGAACATGGGTGTGTGTGTTAAGGAGTGTGTGTAACAATATACAAATATTTTCCAATACTGCACAAAATGTTTCCCCACGCTACCACTGGACTCCTAAACAGTCAACTTTTTAACAAGTTAAAATTTCCCTTTCTACCTCACTCGCTCTCTCTTTCTCTCTCAAACACACACACACACAGTCTCCATCCAACGTTTCTGTATTTGTCCCCAAGGGGAAATTTGGTGTGTGTGAGGTGTCATGTTCAGCTGATGATTGAAAGACATGTAATGGACCTGTTGTAGAGTTCTGTGAGGTTGGGTGTGGTCAGTCTGACCCTATTGATGGTAGGAAGCTTGTTGAAAACAAGAGGGACAAGGCACACACACACACACACACACACACACAAACACCCCCCCCCCCCCACACACACACACACATCAAAGGAACAGTTGATTGTCTGCTTTATGGTAGAACAGCCTCTTTTTTCCGAAGGAAGACTGTTGACAGAACAGGCAGTGATGAACCACCTGTACATCCGCCTGTTTTTGTGCATACAGGATTAATGACAGAGCCCCCCCACAACACGGAAAGATTAAAATTATAGCACTGCCTCAACATGCCTGTGAAGTGAGTGTGTGTGTGTGTGAGAGAGAGAGAGAGAGAGAGAGAGAGAGAGAGAGAGAGAGAGAGAGAGAAATAATTGTGGTGAATGTTAGAGTCTGACTAATATAATGACAGCTTAAACCAAAAGCCTGGAGCGCGCACACACACACACACACACACACACACACACAGACACACACACAGACACAATATTTAGTCTGTAGATCATAAAGTGAAAAACACATGGATACATTTTAGTAATGACACACTGTACAACTTTTTATGAGGGACTTGCATGTCTTTCTTTTACACACACACATACACACACCGTTTTGCGCTCTGTCTTACTTGTAGGGGTCGTTGGGGTCCTTGGCATTGCAGGCCTCAGCGTGTCCATTACACACACATCTTCCTCCGATACTGATGTCTTTGATACTGTAGTAATACTGCAGTAGAAATACTGTGTGAGTAATAGTCATCTAACTAACTAACTAACTAACTAACTAACTAACTAACTAACTAACTAACTAACTAACTAACTAACTAACTAACCAACCAACCAACCAACCAACTAACTAACTAACTAACTAACTAACTAACTAACTAACCAACCTGCACCTTTTTCATCTCATCGTTAAAGTTTCTGAATAAAATGTGGAAACATCCTGAACATGTATATTACTGCAATGCTGGTCCAGAACCACAGTGATGCTCCAGAATCACAGTGATGCTCCAGAATCACAGTGATGTTCCAGAACCACACTGATGCTCCAGAATCACAGTGATGCTCCAGAACCACACTGATGCTCCAGAACCACAGTGATGCTCCAGAACCACAGTGATGCTCCAGAACCACAGTGATGCTCCAGAACAACAGTGATGCTCCAGGTTACACAGATGAACGTGGGTAGCATGTGCTATGCTAAGTAAACTAGCTTTCATGACTCTTTGATGACAGAATAGAATCTTTGTTCGGTTCTTCCTTTATGGTGTCAGACATGAGCCTTAAGACACAGAGTTGGTCAAAATAATTAGATCTTGGCCTATTGAAGAGGTTTGAAACGTTTGTCCACTAAAATAGAGATTCTTCTAACTGTTACTGGAACTTCTGGGGACAGAAAATAATGGACTGACCCCTCAAAGTTGAGACATCACCCCATCCAGCAATATTCCAGTGGACTTTCCGAAGGAGTCGTGTTTCTCACCCGGCGAGTGACGGTGGGGTCTCGCAGGGCTTTACCCATCAGGTGGCCCAGCAGGGTGTTGGTTCTCAGGAAACGCAGACGGATGTTGGTGGCTTTGGTGAAGTCGCGGAGAACCGGTGAGTAGGAGAAGTTCAAGGCTCCGGGCCGACCGTTAACCAGAGACACGACGATCTAAAGGGGAGGATCAGGATCCCGCCATCAATAAAAAAACAGGTTGACAACAAACACATGTCCAAAGAGTGAGCGTCTGGCTCCCGATCACATGACCACGAGTAGCAGCGCCATGAGGAACACAAGGTGAACCAGTTCATGGGATCGGGTGATCAGCAGGAACGTGTGATCCCTCGGGTCAGAGGATCCCGTTATTATAGAAACCCACGAGAGCAAGACCGGCGTGCCGTAAAGACAAGGATCACATGATCACCCCGTCAGGAGAACACAGCATTAATATGGCCCAAGATTGGCCCCACGTCATGTGGATTACATGATCATGGATGAAAAACAGGGTCAACATTATTTATATGAAGTCATTTGAAGCCAGAATATTTTACCTCTCCGTTTTCCAGCGGGACGATTCGGGAATACTCTGTGGTGCAGATGATGTCATCATCATTGTTGATCCTCTCGATGGTCCTCTGCCCAAATCGTTCAATACACTCGGTCTTAGAAGCTACACACACACACACACACACACACACACACACACACAGGTTAACTTCGATATCGTCGCAACAACAGCTGACTGACATCAGTACCAGCGTACTTGCCCGTCACTACTTAGGGTACCGATACTAATACCAGGTATCAGTCCGATACCAGCCTTATTTCAAAGCATCGGTACTCGGTACTCGCACTGATACTTAAGGCAAAAAACATGTGTCGAGTCTGTAAACTCTGCAAAATTAACGTAGCAAGAGGCGGTATGAAGAGTAATTCATTTTTGGCTCTCATCGTCTACAGTAAATCGGATATTTGGCATTTAATGTAATCCGGTCCGTAATCCAGTCATGATGTCATTGTTGTTTTTGAACGTTTTACAGACGACTCCCGTTTGATCCTTCTCATTTCGTCCAAAGAAGTTTCTTCACCAACGTGTTTGCTAGTGGATCTGTTGCTAGCTAATGATTCAATTCAATCAGTTCTAACAACTTTGTGTGTCACGTAGTGACAAGTCAAAACATGAACGCCACAAAGACTTTAATGACTGATTTCATACATTAGGTAAAACAAATTATTATTTTCTCCTTAGGGTAATAACAAATCAATGCTAACATTCAGTACAGCTAGCATTAACTGTTAGCATGGCCTTCGATACTCTGATGGTGCTTCAGCATCACAGTTACACTCAAACATCATTGATGGCGTGTGTTGCACAACTCCTTCAACTGGTCAACAAGTCAGGAACACAGCCTGATGCATTCTGGGTCGGCTAAAGAGGTGCTAATCACAACAACATGGATGAAAGAGCTGAGATCATTGAATATTTCTGAATGCGGCAATCCAGTTCCATGGAAGCGTCGGACCATTCACAGATGTCTGTGGAAAAGCAACCAGATGCCAGGAGGTCCAAGACCTCCAAGAGTTCCATGGACAAAAGTAGGAACGGACAGTTGAGGTACAAAAAAAAGAAGTGAGAAGCTCAACGTTCCAAAAACAACATCAAGCTTTTACCTGTCACCAATCAGGCCTGGACGTTCTGGTCAACACACCTAGACTAAGAACAGACACACCCACCCCTCCCCAGCCGATGGGCTGCTCCGTTTGTTCTGTTCAACCCCGAAATGAAAGGAAGAATTTAAGAGAAACCCCTGAAGAGCTTAGCAAAGCATGAAGAGACACTCATGGAATCTGACTGGGAAACATCTGGACGTAAGGACTTGTGTGTGTGTGTGTGTGTGTGTGTGTGTGTGTGTACTTACAGGCAAAGAACTGCCAGGGTCGGTACGTCTGCCCAAAGTCGACTGACCTCTCCAAAACCCAAAGATCAGGACGAGGGGAGTTTGCAAACTTGACCAGCACGTAGGCAACGTGGAAAAGCTGTGGAAGGAGCGGAGACACATGATACAGCTACCAGCAATGTGAAAGGATGAAAGAAGGGACTTGTGAAAGTTTTCGTTAATGGACGAAAACAACATTTCAAACAATTTTTTTACAGTGGGAAAAGATCAGGAGGAAATGAAAGAGAAGATAAAGATGGTCAGGACAGAAAAAGAAAGGATGAGCGAAAACAAACGTGGCGTTTAACCTGTTTGTTTAAAGTCTGGCTGGTCTTTTATTAAGTTATCATCAGCTTTAACGAGCACCAGCTGCTCTTCCATCACATCATCCCTCGTTCATTTCCTGTCACTGGCTGATAACAAGTGACTGCTGCCTGCAGACCTCAGCCCCGGGTCAGACAGAACATGCTACATGCTACATGCTAATGCCTGCAGACACAGGAGAACCGCACCAACTCCAAGTCAGCTCAGTAGGAACATTTAATGAGTTAAAGCAGAGTGCGATTAGCGTTTTTTATCATCACACTTTATCATTCTAAAGTTGGACGTGAAGAAAGCTTGCGCTCGTTGGTGCCCCCTGGCGGTCAAGCTCATAAAGACAGCCTCAATCTTGGTCCGGCGTCACGTCAAAACCGAGTTCAAAACAAATGTTACCATAAACAGAGAAGTGTGTGTTGTGCCGCGCTGTGTGTGAAGGCATGATGGGAAATAAATGAATGGACAAGAAGGAAAGAGGACAGAACATTGTTGTCTTCCTCTCTTTTGTCCATCTTCATCTGTGCAGCATCACTGCCACTGAGAGGCTGCAGCTGTGTGTGTGTGTGCGCGCATGTGTGTGTGTGTGTGTGTGTGTGTGTGTACTTACAGGCAAAGAACTGCCAGGGTCGGTACGTCTGCCCAAAGTCGACTGACCTCTCCAAAACCCAAAGATCAGGACGAGGGGAGTTTGCAAACTTGACCAGCACGTAGGCAACGTGGAAAAGCTGTGGAAGGAGCGGAGACACATGATACAGCTACCAGCAATGTGAAAGGATGAAAGAAGGGACTTGTGAAAGTTTTCGTTAATGGACGAAAACAACATTTCAAACAATTTTTTTACAGTGGGAAAAGATCAGGAGGAAATGAAAGAGAAGATAAAGATGGTCAGGACAGAAAAAGAAAGGATGAGCGAAAACAAATGTGGCGTTTAACCTGTTTGTTTAAAGTCTGGCTGGTCTTTTATTAAGTTATCATCAGCTTTAACGAGCACCAGCTGCTCTTCCATCACATCATCCCTCGTTCATTTCCTGTCACTGGCTGATAACAAGTGACTGCTGCCTGCAGACCTCAGCCCCGGGTCAGACAGAACATGCTACATGCTACATGCTAATGCCTGCAGACACAGGAGAACCGCACCAACTCCAAGTCAGCTCAGTAGGAACATTTAATGAGTTAAAGCAGAGTGCGATTAGCGTTTTTTATCATCACACTTTATCATTCTAAAGTTGGACGTGAAGAAAGCTTGCGCTCGTTGGTGCCCCCTGGCGGTCAAGCTCATAAAGACAGCCTCAATCTTGGTCCGGCGTCACGTCAAAACCGAGTTCAAAACAAATGTTACCATAAACAGAGAAGTGTGTGTTGTGCCGCGCTGTGTGTGAAGGCATGATGGGAAATAAATGAATGGACAAGAAGGAAAGAGGACAGAACATTGTTGTCTTCCTCTCTTTTGTCCATCTTCATCTGTGCAGCATCACTGCCACTGAGAGGCTGCAGCTGTGTGTGTGTGTGCGCGCATGTGTGTGTGTGTGTGTGCATGTGTGTGAAACAGGAAACAGAAAGTGAAGACTCTACACGTCCCTCAGGGCTGAATCAGACAGACGGAACACTGAAGAATTCCTCAGGTTTATGAAACATATGAGTCAAAACACAGGCTGGACGTTGTGGGATCTATGACAAAAACTTCAAAAATGAAGAAGGAACTCTTGACGAACCCAACAGGCGACATGGACGAGGACCCACGAGACAAGGGAAGGAGGGACTGATGGTGGTCTTTACATCTTAGAATGAGCTAAAGACCATGGAGGACGTCCTGGAGGCAGCGTGAACCTGCCTGACTGTTTTTACAACCACTTCCTTGTTCCTCAATCAGCTCACGTCCCGACTGGCTACATTCCCGGTCCACTTCAGAGAGTCCAGACTCAGAACCCGGGTAGTCTTGGGAAGGCGCGAAATCGGGATTCTGGGTGTGTGTGGTCCCCCAACAACAAAAAAAGCACTTGACCGAAGCAGAAAAACAAACTGCCAAAGGAGGCGGAGTCTCGTCACAAATGTGGGACATCATCACATGTCCTTGCGGGACAACTGCCACCACCATCGAAGACAATGACATCATCACTCCTGTGAAGGATTTTGATATACACACACATTGATATAAATACATGTAATAGGCTCTGTGTGTGTGTGTGTGTGTGTGTGTGTGTGTGTGTGTGTGATGGCGGCGAGTGAGAGACTGCCTCATGTATCCATGGAGATCCACCAAAAGATGAATGAGGTCCTCCATGAGGGTCATGAAGGCCTCCCAAGCACTAGAGAACAAGGCCTGTCCTTATCTGTCCATCATCCCTCCACTTCACATCACCAAAACACACCATTCTCATCAGACACGTCCCGACAGGACAACCTGCATGGAGAAACTGCATTCCAGGAATATCAGAAACACTGAATTTCTGATCAGGGATCCCTGCGGAACCCTTGAGAGGGAGTCTGATTCCAACGAAGCTCATTGACCTCCAGCTTCAGGTGACGTCACGATAAAGAGACACGTTCAACAAGCCTCTCTGGTCATTGACACGTCACAGGTTTGACCCTGGACAAGAAGCCCCACAGTCAGGACAGAAAAGACACAACAGAGACACAGAGTGGACATAAAGACATAAAAAAGTCCAGATAAAGATTTGAAGACACAAAAACATAACTAAGATATTAAAAAGACACCATAAAGACCCTATAAAAACATGAAAACACAATGAAGATATGAAGACAGGAAAAAGGCATGACAAAGACAGGACAGGAGGACATGAGGACAGAAGGATAGGATGACATGAGGACAGGAGGGCAGGAGGACATAAGGACAGGAAGACATGAGGACCAGGGGACAGGGGAACAGGAGGACAAAAGGACATGAGAACAGGAGGACATGAGGACAGAAGGGTAGGACATAAGGACAGGAGGACAGAGGGACAGGAGGACAGGAAGACATGAAGACAGGGGGACAGAGGGACAGGAGGACAGGCGGATGGAGGACATGAGGACAGAGGGACAGGGGGATGGGAGGACAGGAGGAAGGCCCCACACCCACAAAGAGAAGACATGAGGACCTGAAGGATCATTATCAGTATTTTTGGATAAAAGATTTCAAAATATCGTAAAAATGCATTCATGAAGGTGATGAAAGAACCACCAGATCCTTCAGAACCACCAGAAGCTTCAGAACCATCAGATCCATCAGAACCACCAGAAGCTTCAGAACCATCAGATCCATCAGAACCACCAGATCCATCAGAACCAGGACCTGGAGCTGCCAGGGTGAATCAGAATGCCGACCAGGAATCGGCGCCTCACATGAGGTTCTGATCATCTTCAGTAAAAATAGTGATAAAATGTGAACTCTGACAGATCAGAAGCAGATGAAGGTTCAGTTCCCTTCAGAACCACACTCCTGTTAGCAGAGGCAACCAGGCGCCAGCTGCTGAAGCTTCACCTCCTCCCACTTGTCTCCCTCAGTCCTGCTGCAGCTGGCGGATCATCAAAACCATCATCTCTAATGGACCATGATGGCTTCAGTCCACATTTAGTTAAAGATGTTTACTCCTGACAAAAGGAGGGAACGCCTGAGAAAGGGAGGACAGGAGGAGGAGGAGGATTCTTCCTCTCTGTGACCTTCTCCATGTGCCTCCATCATCAGAGGAGGAGAACCAGACAGCTGCAGCAAATTAGTAGGAAAGGCTGATAAGAGAGAGGAAGAGGAGGAGAGGAGAGATGAAGCAGCAGGAGCTGGACTAGATAGGCCCATTTTGATCCACCAGCAGGTGGGCCCGGACCCACCAACGGTCTAGTGGACCCACCAACGGTCTGGTGGCCCCACCAACAGTCTAGTGGACCCACCAACAGTCTAGTGGACCCACCAACGGTCTAGTGGACCCACCAACGGTCTGTGGACCCGGTCCCCCCAACGGTCTGGTGGAAACACCAACGGTCTGGTGGACCCGGACCCACCAACAGTCTGTGGAACCGGACCAGGACCGTTGGTGGAACCGGGTAAAGGCAGAGAAATCAGTGACTTTAATGAAGTCCAGATGGTGAATCTGATTAGAAGTGAAGAGGCTGAGCTGATCTTCCATCAAACGCTGACAGCAGATTTACTGAGAAGCTCCTGAAGTGAGTGAGTGAGTGAGTGAGTGAGTGAGTGAGTGAGTGAGTGAGTGAGTGAGTGAGTGAGTGAGTGAGTGAGGGAGTGAGTGAGGGAAGTTTTCTGAAGTTTACAGATTTGTTCATGTAAAATATGTACAATTAATGTAAACTGAACAATAAATTAGCTTCAAATCAGTGGATTACACTCAACTAAACACACACACACCTACTCACACTCACACACACACACACCCACACACACACCTACTCACACTCACACACACCCACACACACACAAACAAACACACACACAGTTCTATGAGCTGACAGTGGGAAACACCCCTGTGTTTACTGTCCTCCCTCTGACATTCTTGCTGTTTTACAACTGGAGACACACACCTACTCACACACACCTACACACACACCTATACAGTACATACACAGACACACACACACGCAGCAGCTGGGAGGACTCCGCTACCATCAGAACCTGGTGTCTGTGTGATGACAGCAGCAGCAGCCAGGAGGCCTGAGTCTTTCTCCTCCAGCCTGCAGAGGTGTTTTCTCCTCTGACTCGTCTCCATGGAGACCAACTTTGACTTCCTGACCTCCTGCTGTTTCCTCTTCATTCCTTTTATTCAGTGAAGAAAAGAAGTGAAACTCAAACAGTCGTCTTTGAGCTGCTCAAAGTTAATATTTACTCCCACATTAACCTGGAGAACCTTTGTCCTCGTGCTGCTGCTGCCCCCCTCCTCCTCTTCCTCCCCCTCCTCCTCCTCCACCAACACTCACCATTTGGTCAACAATTAAATCATTTCATCAGTTATGATCTGTAAATAACAAGATGAGAGGAGCAGAAACCGAAGGAAAAGAACCCCTCAGAACTGTTCAGCTGCTTCATTGTTCAAACGTTTAAATCAGGCTGCTTGTAGTTTGTAGCTCAGAAACATTAGCATCCATCATTCCGGTCCTTCCTAAAGGTGAGAATCCCTTTTTGTTTGTTTGGTGAGAATAGTCCTGTTTATCCGTTATACAAGTGTGAAAAAGAGCCACATGTTTCTCCTTGTTCAGCTCAAGAACTGCACCTCGGTATTAGCGGCGCTGCGTCGGTCCTTCCTCTGTGGTATTACTGAGGTACGTGCGCACCAGGTGCAAACACTTGTGCCATCACCTCGCTCCAATGAGGTCATCTAAATTCCACATCTCTCACCAAAAGCAGCTTCTGCCGTCTTGTTCTAAATTTGAAGAAGCACCCGTGACTCACACAGCTGCTATGCTAGCATGGTTCTGAGGCACATGTGGACGCTCTACAGCTCTTCAGTTGTTTGAGGAGCAATCAGACGTTCCATCCATCGAAGTTCTCCTCACGTCACGCAAGCGTGTTTGTTCTCTGCTGTGTCTCAATGAGCTGACGCCGCCGTGACGGATCCGTTCAGACGGGAAGTCTTTAAGAGGCTCAGGAGGAAAAACCGCATCAAAAGAAGGTTGTGGGGGTGAGCAAACACCGCCGCCACAGAGGCCGCGATCCGATTGGGCGCTCTGAGCTGCTCTGCCGGAAACCCGACATGTCTGAACCCGATCGGAGGTTTAAAGTTCTTCAGTTCAGAGCAACCGTCAACCCCCCAGACCCCCGCTCAGCAGGACTGACGTGCACATTCCTGCACTTGCAGCGTTTACGTGCACACGTTCAAAGAGTTGTGCTTAAAATGGCGTCTCTTTGGGGTCTGGACTGAACAGGTTTCTTGTCCCAGGGCAACAGAGACAGGGACTGGGACATGTCCTCCTCCTCAACACTAGTTGGCGGTAGAGTCCTCTTTGTGGTTGACCTAATAAATGACGTAGGCGATGAAGTCAGCATCAACAGGAAGATGGACAATCGGACTTCATCTCCTAAGTCATGTGGGCGCTGTTTACTGTGGACGTCAGATGCTCGCTCTCCCTCACAGAGCGGCTGTCGGCGTATGAGGCCAGAAAAGCCAAAGTCCAGGGAGGACACGTGCAGCGGACAGGTCAGTTGACCCCAGCGCTGCTCAGTGCTAACCCGCTAGCTGCCTGGTTGCGCACTAAAGACACGCCTCCATTCAGGAAATCCGTTCCACAGTTTGCAGCCAGCTAGCAGACTGGCCGGGAGGAATCCTTTGTGGACTCATTTCAGCAGAGCAGGTTCCAGCACAGACCCAACTCATGGGTCGTAAAGTGGACCCTGATGCCGATACTGTATCGGGTTGGCCCCGTCCGTCTGGGTTGGCCCCATCCGTCCGGGTTGGCCCCGTCCGTCCCTATTGGAAACGCACGGATTTCATAGTGATTTCAAGACTTTAGGAGGGACTCTGGGACCATAGTCCTGGGAGGGGGGTCACAAGCTCTATCATGGGTGCCGGTCCTGCTGGAGCTCTACCAGAACCCTGAACCTCTGTGGTCCTGTTAGGGAGGCTTATAGGATTTGTTTTGAAGCTGTTTGTGAGCAGCTGAACCGGACCTGGGAAAGGCCAGATTGGTTTCCAGGTTAGAGCCTCCTGGTATTCCACCGTGCGTCTGACGCTCACGGCGCATCAATGGCAGGAAGTGTGGAAGCAGGATCACTGGCACAGATCTGGATTTCATGCTCAGAGAACAATGGAGCTGCTCCGATGTGCCGATGCTTCATTGTCCTGCAGGGAAAAGCGCCAACGCACCAGGAAAGCTGGGTCACGTGATCAGCTGCTGATGCTGCTGCTCCACTAATATTAGATGAGGACTCCTGAACACTCTCAATGTGCACGGAGGTGGTCCCTTAGTGGCCCAGAGTTGGTTCCACTTAGTGGCCCAGGGTTGGTTCCTCTTCACCACAGACCCGCTGTGATGTTCAGGTCAGACCAGCCCAGCTCAGGGACACCATGGTCCTAAAGGAACTTCTCATCCTGGAACTTCAAGCTCTTCCTCCAGACTCTGGGACCACCAGTTCTTTCCCCTTAGCGGGTTGTTCTGTCATCCCCTGACCCCTAACCCTGCCCCCCCACCACCACCCACATGTCATCACGGACTCGTCCACACCTGAAGGAATGAACAACACCCACTGTACAATGTTGGCCTGAGAGCGACCTCATGGGATGATGGATCCCTTCATCCTCCTGCAGCTGCAGCTCCTCCCCCACCTCCCCCTACACCCCCCGCCCGGCACCTCTCCCCACCTCCCCCTACACCCCCCGCCCGGCACCTCTCGCCACCTCCCCCTACACACCCCCCCTGGCACCTCTCCCCACCTAAACCCTCACACCTTTCTCGACTTGGGACAAACCCAGTTGAAAATGATATAATATCCAGAGAATAAACTTAGCTTAGCATTAGCAAAGGTGGAAATCTGACATCCAGGTGCTTCAAGCAGGTCTCACAGGGATTCCTAAACAGCTCACTGGGAAACTATTTATGAACAGCTACTTGATATCGCTCTGACCTGAAACTGGCTTTATCAGACACCACATGACCCAACACAGTTTCCACGGCAACTGTCTGGTATCAGTCATTGTTATAAAACTGACTGATTAGATAAAGCAACTGGAGAGGAGAGGAGAGGAGAGGAGAGGAGAGGAGAGGAGAGGAGAGGAGAGGAGGAGAGGAGAGGAGAGGAGAGGAGAGAGAGGAGAGGAGGAGTGGAGGTGAGAGGAGAGGAGAGGAGGAGAGGAGAGGAGAGGAGAGGAGAGGAGAGGAGAGGAGAGAGAGGAGAGGAGAGGAGAGGAGAGGAGAGGAGGGGTCCTCCAGGTTTAGTTTTGAGGAGAAGGAATGTAGCTCAATGAAAGAGACTTTGGAATGCCTCTTAACCTGTTTCAACCTGTTACTTTACCCAGAACCCCCTCTCCTCTCCCCTCACCCCCTCCTCTCCTCTCCTCTTTGATTTAAATGAACTTTATTCTTTATTCAAATTAAACTCATTTATGTTGCTGCAGGTAATAAGAAGAATTTCAGTTGAGACAAAACAAAACATTTAAACCATATTATTGCAACAAGGATTATAAAGACACACACACACACACACACACACACACAAACACGCCTTCCTCAACCTTGAAAGAATGAGAGAGAAGAAAGTAAAGAGCAGGAGGGAGAAGGAAACTAAATGCCAGGACAGAAAACACACAGAGCCGGTGGTGACTGAGAGGCTCTTCAGCAGGAGAGGCGGCACAAAAGAGCTGCGTTCAGCAACATAAAAGGCTGCTGAAGAGCGACAGGAAACTGTGTGTGTGTGTGTGTGTGTGTGTGTGTGTGTGTGTGTGTGTGTGTCCAGCAGTAGCAGGAACAAACTGCTCCTCCTGCCAACGTCAACAGTGTTCGACGCTGAAGAGCCGACTGAGCTCAGATTAAATCCTTCAGATTAAAACAGCGAAGGACAAATGGGACAAAGACGTCCTAGGTTGACGACAAAACATGGAGGACATCACGCTCATCTGGATCCACCCCCTCCCCCAGGTGAGCGGGAAACAGGGCGACCTACCTGTCCCAGGTCCAGCGTGACGTTCACCTCGTTGTACTCGGTGCTGCGGGACAGAGGCGGGCTCTGCCACCAGCGCTCCGTGCCATCGATGGCGTTGGTGATGGGGTGGGCGCGGTCATTGTCCCCCCTGCTGCAGATGTCGCAGTACTGACCCTGAAAAGACACGTGGACGTAAATAACGCGCTGATAAAGGCTAACGGGATGCTAGCAGCCGAGGATGCCACGGCGTGGGGGCTCTTTCTTCAAAACCTTTTCCTCCAATCAGAAAGGAAAGTTCCCCGGGTTGACCTCTGACCTTCCCGCTGATATGAGAACAGCAGAACCGATCCGTGGACGAGTCCCAGCCAGATCTTTGGCCAGCAGAGTGAGAGCGGGAGCATTAGCATTAACTCAACAAGAATAGCTCTGAACAAAGACCAGGTCAGGAGGAGTTATCAGGGTGGGTCACAGTCCAGGTCAGAGGTCAGCCCCCCCACCCCCCAATAATAAGGTCATCCAACTACTTATTTGACATTTACGCCCGTGCGCGTGCACGTGTCCGTCGGTAGATTCCTGAAGTGACTGACTGAATCATCAAACACCCACACTCTACTTTTCCTCTTCCTTAATGACACACACTCCCATCGCTGCTGTCAATCACAACAGGGAAAAGCCTCCTCCTCGTCCTCCCCCTCCTCCTGCTCCTGCCCCCCCCCCCTCCTCACCCCCCCTCCATTCAGTGGCTGCAGATGAATGAGATAAACCCTCAGAGAAGAATTCAGGTCCTCAGGCCACAGACAGCTTCAGTCAACTGTTAAAGCAACTCCGGCAACAACCAGGCAACTTTACTCAGACCTTAGTGATTCATCCAAAGCAAACACACACACACACGCACACACGCGCACACACACACACCAGTCTAAACCCTGCTGATTTTAATTAATAAAAACACTCTCACATCTCGCTGTCAAATCACAACAGGATTAACTTGAACACAGGAATGTGTGTGTGGGGGTGCGTGCATGTGTGTGTGTGTGTGTGGGGGTGCGTGCATGTGTGTGTGTGGGGGGGGGTGCATGCATGTGTGTGTGTGTGTGGGGGGGGGTACTGTTGCTTTGAGGTAATGAGCAGATTTCTTGGTTTTTGAAGGTTTCCTGAAGTGATTTAATTAAAGCAGCAGTTTGCCGGGCCAGTCAGGTGGTGGTGGGGGGGGGTTCTGGGCGGGCTCTAATCCTCAGTGTGGAGGAGATGAAGTGGGTCAAACAAAGCCACCATCACACCAGTGACATTGGTTATTAACCATGAATAATAATGAAAACTAAGAGAGTTTCCATGTGAGTTTTCCGTCTGGACACAAACAGGACTGAGGAGACAGGAAGAGGAAGTGGAGCTCAGGTAGAGACAACACGGGTCAGTCAGCGCCAGGAATGTGAAGGACAGGTGGAGGAGGTTCTGCGCCGTCTAGCCCAGAGGCCGAGTGTGTAACCTCGCCGGCTCTTATATAAGTGACCACATTAACGGGTGCCACGACCTACAAAACAACTGGTCCATGAAGGAGAGCGCCGCTCGCTGCTGCCCCTGCTGGGCAACAGAACACAGCCAACCCAGTGGACAGAACCGTGAAAATGGACTTAATCCTCAAACACATGGGACGGAACCAGGAACTTTAGATGTCCTCTCCATGAGAAGGTCAATATTTTGATCTGATGATCTGATTTCCAGACTCAAGTCCAATTAAACCCAAAAGGTCTCGCAACTGCCCCCCCCTCCCCCATAATTCTACTACCTACTGAGAAATGATCACTGTGGTCCCCTGGAATAAGACATCCAACCCTGAACTCACCTGGATGGTCTGGCCCGGGTCTCCGGACACCGGGCCTCCGACCAGTTTGCAGTAAAGGTCGCGCACGGTTCTGCCGCCCTCGTCCTCCCCGCAGGTCGCGGTGGCGATGATCTTGGTGCTCTCGGCCAGGTTGAAGTAAGGCGGGTGGAGGCTGTAGCCGTTGCCCCCGCTGCTCGGCAGCTCCTGGCAGCAGCAGCCCGCCAGCAGCAGCAGCAGCAGCAGCGCGGCCGGAGCCCCGGAGCGCAGCGGCGGCGCGGCTCCGCTCACCATCATCTCCACCTGTTGGAGCGCTGCGAGCCGAGCAGGAAGCCGAGTTCGAGCGCAGCGACGCGGACGCAAAGTCGGCGAGAGTCCGCTGCGGAAGAAGAGGAGAACGGGGGAAACGCACGTTTGCGTCGCTCCAGCAAGCACCTATTCTCTCTGCCCTCTTCCTCACCCTCCTCACCCTCACTCTGCTCCCTCCCCCTCTGCGCTGGCCCGTCCCCACGCTGCAGGAGGAGGTGCAGGAGGTGCAGCAGACCGCAGGTTCCAGGACCTTAATCCCACTCTGGATCCACGCGTGTTTAACCTTCATCACATCTTTTCATCATCGGTTCAGCATCATCTCTTGAGAGAAAGTCACGGAAGTCTTTATCTTCCTGTTTTGTGTCTTCTTGAGGACAGGACAGGTGTCAAAACAGCAAAGGGAAGCACAAACAAAACTTGAATTCTGGGGTGTGGGTGGACCGGGTCCGTCCAGGTCCTCCGCGAGTCGCACCTGTGGTCCAGCAGGGCTGTTTTCATCAAGACCAGTACCGCCCCTTGCTGGCTGGGTCCAACTGGGTCCATTTCGGCTGTTCTGTCCCAACAGGAGGTTGGAAATAAATAAGAGATACTTTTGATTTACCATGGAGCTACATGCTAATGGAGGAGTTAGCATTGGCTACAGGAAAAATGCCCGTGTGTGTGTGTGTGTGTGTGTGTGTGTGAGACACAGACAGACAGGCTGAGAGTGTCTTCAACTCGCTGATCTTCTGCTTTCTTCTGCTAATCTACAACTAAGCTACTTCCTGGTTACCATGGAAACCAAAGAAGAGCCGAAAAACAGGCAGAGAGTTGTCATGGTAACTGCTAAACTGCTCCATTAAAATCAAACGGACACTCACACACACACAGAGGCCATCAGATTAAATAAAACGGTTGCTGCTAAATTTTGGACACAGACAGCTGACAAACAAATGTGTCCAACCCAAGAGGACAACGTTCCAGAAGGTCCTGGAGGTCCGACACACGGACGCAGCAGTCAGGGAGGTGCGTGGTTGGGGGGGGGTTCACATGAGAGAGAGGACAGGTCTCGTGGACGTGGACGTCCACTGACTGTCCCCATCCACCTGAGACATAATAAAAGTAATAGAAAAGCAGATAAAAAAAATCCCAGTTGGACATGAGGACAACCACAAGGGTCTTTACCCATACTGCTTTATGAGGAGTGTGTGTGTGTGAGAGAGAGAGTGTGAGAGGAATGCAGTTCTTAAAGAGCCCCTCTACAAGATGCAACTTGCCACAATCTCCTTGAGAACCACCAACACACTTTGTGTGTCTCTGGTGTGTGTGTGTGTGTGTGTCCTCTGATACACACCAGTTGCAGCACTGGTGTGACTGGTGATGTGTATATTAAAGTGTTAAAGAAATCCACACACATTCAACGTTATTTGATGGTTCTTCTACTTTGTTTCTTGGATCTGTTTTATTGTGAAAACCAGGTGTTTCCTGTTCTGAGGCCACCAGGTGGTGCTGAGCTGGAAGCCTTCGGTGCCTCCTGAGGGCTTCTCACGGTGCCGGGCTGTGGGAACCCTCATGGCTCTGTAATTACCTTCAGACAGCAGGAGATGAGATGGTTCCAGGTTCCACCACAACAATCAGACAGGAGGGGTGGCTCCAGCCAGAGGCCAGGAGTCAGGGCAAAGGGCCCTGCTGAACCATCCAGGTCCAGCTCTGCCCTGCTGACCCATCCAGGTCCAGCTCTCTTCTGAACTGAAGGAGCTTTTGGGACAAGATCAGAGATGTCTCTCTGTCTCACCCATCCAGTTGAGTCTTCACTCAGAGGACAACTGTGACGGAGGAGAACTTTTGTGGAGGTTAATGATGTCATGAGAGTCAGCCCACGTAACCTGGACGATGATGTCATACCTGGTCTGACATGAGGACAACTGGGAGGATGATGTGTGGAAGGTCCCCCCCATCATCATCTTCTGTGGTTCAGTCTGACCTCCAGAACAGAAACATCTGGATCAGTGGTGAGACGCAATCTTCCATCCATCATCTATCCATCATACATGGTCCATCCATCCATCATCAATCCCTCCATCCAATCATCTGTCCATCATCAATACCTCCATCCATCCATCGTCCTTACAGGGTCACAAAAATGTTGGTGTGAAACGACTGATGGAAAGGAGGTAAAACTGCTAAATACATCACTGAAAAGACAATTGTCATGAGTCAGGGGTAGTTTGAGGACCAGGGTTGGACCACCAGCTGGTGCGGACATCATCCTGCTGCCAGCCCCTCTAGAGTAGAGGTGTCTTTCGCGATTCCAGATGTTTGTGTTTACCCCTTAGAGTACACAACACAGCAGAGCTCACCGCCACCTGCAGTCATGTGACCCAACAGGAAGTTTTCCTTTCAATGATTCAAGGTGTAAACTAAAAGTCACATCGACATTTACTGTTAAAGAGTTGTGATGAAACTGCTGTCCTAGCATACATTCTAATGATCAATATTAAGTCACTGGTTGGGTGTCACCCTGGACTTAGCCCCGCCCATCTCACAAGCAGCCTGGGTCAGCTGTGGTAACCATGACGATGGAGTCAGACAGATCCAAGCCCGTAAACCCTGATGAGGACCTTCTACGGCAACGTCCTGCTAAATTGTTGCTCCAGGTTTTCCGGTGATCGTGGACCGACTCCAACCTTGGCTAACCAGCCGTGATGCTAACGCTGCCGTGGCGCCTCGTCGTACACGGGACACTAGTGAAACCGTCACCACACCAGCCTTTCAACAAGACGCCAAAGATCAAAACATGACACAAGTTTGTTTTTAACTTTTATTGTACACATTTTGCCATCATTCAGAAGTTCCTGCAGAGAGAAAAACAACACGTAAGTCATCAAAGTGCTGTGGAAACGGCAAAAAAGCCAGAGGAGCTCTAAAGTGCTCCGCCCCTTTATCCCGAGACCTTACTTGGCAATGACGCCATCGTTCTTGGCCAGTCTCAGGATGGAGTCGTCCGATTCCCCCTGCAGGACACAAACAAGTCAAGGTGAGCAGGGAGGAGCTGTGAGGCTCAGGGGTATGATGCCCTGAAGGGCCCCATCCTGATCCCTGCTGTACACTCACCATCCTGCGGATGGCGCCACAGATGGCGTAGGTCTTAAACTGACTGTTGAAGCGCCCGGTTACCTTGTCGACCTGCAGGAGGAAGAGCAAAGGGTGGGAAAGGAGAAAACATCAGGAGCTTTGAGGGAAACCTGGTACACAGAGCAGCATTTCCATTTAAATATGATTGTGTTTCTGCTGTTGCTATGGTAACTACACTGGGGTTCTGGTTTCAATGGACTTGCAGCTCTTCTCATGTGACGACCTGATCCCAGAGCTCCAAGTATTAGAGTCAGAACCATGTCCTCCAGCTCTGGCCGGTTATACTGGGTTGGGTTCATGTCGGGGTTCTGGCTGAACCACTTCAGGACCTCCAGAACGTTTTAAACGGCTCCGTTAACAATTACTCAGTATGAGGAGAATATTCTGAATTCTTGGCTCCGCCCCATTAATGGGTGAATCATAAGGAATGGTTCTGGTCTGGGTTCCTCCAAATTATGCTTTGAATTAAGGACAGAACATCTTGTTCCTCACAGTCCAGTTCTTTAAGAGGAGAACCTTCAGATCAGAACAGCCCCTGGAGTCTGGCTCCAGGTCAGACTGAGCTCTGGAGACAGCACATCACCTCATTGTTTGGTGTTGACTGATCAGAAACCCTCTGTCAGACACGTGTCCAGATGCAACAGCATGATCTAAAGGGAAAACATCCCCACCGTACTGTTCTGAAAAAGGTCCAGTTTTAAATGCTAACAATAGACATTTCACAGGATTAACCTCAGAATTCTCTCTAGCTACAGCAAAAATGGGAGTTTGGCTTCAATCCACATCTGATCTCAGTCAAATTCAGAGTCATTATTATCCTAAAACTGATGTGGTGTGATCTCACACCACATTCCTGGACCATCATACCTGGGTGTTCAACACTGGTGTTCAACACAAAACTGCTCTTTTGAGATCAAATCCAGTTTACCTCAGCAATGTTGATCTGGATGGACGCATGGTCCTTGGCTCCGATGATTCTGTTGCTCGCAGAGCTTCAAAACAGAGAAACACGCCGTCATCCGGGTTGCAAGTCCCATCCGTTCGCACCAGTGTGTGCTCAAAACTCACCATTTACGAGGGACGTACAGGTCCACAAATTCACCAGCGTCGTTCTGCATGTTGTCGCCTTTGACAAGTGATCGCCAACAAATCTGAGACAAAGACAATATCGACGATAAGATGGCACAAAAGACCTGTTGCAACGTCAAAAATATTAGATATGAGACACCAGCAGGAGCAGCTAGCTAGCGAATCATTTAGCATGTGGAGCTAACAGCACGGCCGCATGTGGCGAAAAGAAGGTTCCACTAATTCCCGGCTTTTTAGGCACACATGATTTAAAATCCGTCTAAAATTACAGAACCACTTTACGCCCGAGAAGTGTGTTTAAAAAAAGGGTCAAGCAGCATTTATCTGTCGTCTTTTTCCAAGTTTTCAAAGAGAGCTCAACAGCGACTCACCGTATCCGACTAATGGCCGACCGGAAAGAACGACCCGTCGTTCCGGAAGTGGAAATAGCAGTGAGAGATGGTGGCGCTCCCTGCCGGCGCCGCGGGGAAGTACAATGCAGCGGCAGCAAGGCATTCAACAATATACTAAATATTATCGATATAAAACAGAAAAAATACGATATATAAGTATGAACAGTATTAAAAAATGTGTATACAACAAGTACAGAGAGCCAGTAATTATAGCTCATAGTGCAATTAAACCGTATGGTGCAGTGAACTGAAGGTGCATGTTATGAAGCTGATTTTAAAAATCAAGGAGCGTTTTTTTTTAAAGTGCAGGAGCAGGAAAGATCTCCTGAGCTCATCTCGTCAACAGTAGCGCTGGATTAAAGTCTTTTTTCTTCACTGATGATGAGTTCTCTGATTTTAAAAGTCTTTTGGGTCCATCTGCTACTAAAAACACAATTTCTTTAGACTTTCATTTGTCTCCAAAGGGGAAAGTTTACGAGTTGACACTTCTCCTGGCTGATTCAGCAACAGTGAGGTCTCTCTGATGCTGATCAAAGGTTCTCTGCAGACCTTTTTCACTGGACAGAAGAAAATGTCGGGAATCTCAGTAGATCAGCAGAACATTCAGTTTTCATACTGAACTTCTTACTCCCAATTATGTTCTGCATTATGTCCTCCAGTTTCCATAATGTAGTGGTTATCATATTTAGCTAACAGTTTCCATAGTGTAGTGGTTATCACGTCTAAGAAGGTCCCTGGTTCGAAACCGGGTGGAAACATCATTATTACACTTAACCTCACTATTTGTTTACACGACACTTCATCCTGCTCCAGCCTGTTCCTCACAACATACCAAGTGAGGAAGGTCCTGAAGAAGAACACGCTCCTGAAGTCCTGCGCAAACCAGCTGTGTGGGATCTTCAGTCACACGTTCATCCTGAGCCTGGAGCTGGGCAGAGTTGCAGCTGTGGAAGACGTCCTGCATCGTCCCAGTGCTGAAGACACCGCACCCCAAGGAGCTCAACAGCTACAGGCCGGTAGCTCTGACGTCTCATCTGATGAAGACGCTGGAGAGACTCATCCTCGCCCACTGGTGAGCTCCATCATGGACCCGCTGCAGTTCGCCTACTAGCTGAGCATCGGGGTGGATGATGCCGTCATCTACTTCCTCCACACCTCCCTCACTCACCTGGAGAAGACTGGAAGCACTGTGAGGATCATGTTTTTTGATTTCTCCAGTGCATTCAACACCATCCAGCCCAGGCTGCTGGGGGACAAGCTGTGGATCACCACCTCAGAACATGGATTCTGGAGTACCTCACACAAAGACCACAGTTTGTGACGGTGAAGGGCTCCGAGTCAGATCGGCTTCTCTGCAGCACTGGTGTCCCACAGGGAACAGTTCAGGCTCCTTTCCTGTTCACCCTCTACACCGCGGACTTTTCATAGAGTTCATCATCATGCCACCTCTAGAAGTTTTCTGATGACTCTGCTGCTGTCGGCCTCATCACTGATGGGGATGATACGGAGTACAGGGGACTTATTCAGAATTTTGTGGACTGGAGCCTCCGGGACAACCTCCAGATCAATGCCAGCAAAACCAAGGAGCTAGTAGTGGATCTCCGCAGGCGTAACAACCCCCCGTGGTGGCATCTTTTATGGGATAGTCTGACCCCTGATGCTGGTCCAGTAGCATCACGGACAGGGACAGGAAGAGGAGGGCCAGCTCTGTCCTGGGATGTCCCCTGGACTCAGTGGAGGTGGTGGGAAACAGGAGGATGATGGCTAAGCTGTCATCCATGTTGAACAACACATTTACATTGATACCTTTGATTAGCGAGAGGCTAAAAACAAGGCCAGAGGAACTGAAAAGGCCTTTGGACTCTTTGGAACCCACCAAACTCCTCATCAGCCTCTCTCTCTGCTGTGGGTCCATCTATCCCTCTGAGGACCGCCAGCGTTTCCTTCGGTGGCAGCTCGTGGAAGCGCCGCGGTGCCCAGACTCAAACACACGCACAGAAAAGGTTGCAATGCCTTTAATTTGCTGTCATGAGCTTGATGAAGCACAAAAAGCCTTCCACAACACAATGAGACAGAAAGAGCTTCATAAACAGAGATGATACACCTGTTGTCACCTTTGTCACAGAAGAGATCAGACCAGGACTAAAAACCCGGCTGATTTTCATAATCAAAGCTACAAAAAGAATACCGATGATACAGAATTATAATACAGAAACACTCACATACTTGCTGTTATTCTAGCCCTGCCTCCATCTAAGCTACCCCTGAAGCTGATGATCACAGATGGACAAAGAACAAGTTACTGTACACAGACGACAGCAGAACCTTGTGAGAAGAACCAGTCAGCCAGCACCAGACCTCATCAGTGCACGTTCCCCTGGTCCCGTTGACCTCGGAGTCTTCTCAACGACCCACAAAGGGTTTGAGCAGCTCCTGACAGCTGTCAAACATGGCTGTAAACCCGACTGTGTGCTGGTGAGGGTGGTGTCGCCTGATGACCACAGGGAACCCATCATACACGTAGAGAAGAACCATCGAAGCAGGGCGCTTCTTCAAACACGGCCCGTTTTGGCAGGTGGGGCACAGAGGGGGACTGTGGGCCGACCACGGTCTCGCTCCGTGTGTGTGTGTGTGTGTGAGGTTTTAAATGGTCAACACTGTTCACGGTTTCTGCCTTCCAGCTAATTTTTAACGATCAAACTCAAAGTCAGCAAAGCTGAGTGAAGGATGAAGGTGGAGGAAAGGACTTGTGGGAGATGATGAAGGTCACAAGGCTGCAGAGGAGCTTTCCTGTAATGCCACGGGTCACCACCGGAGGCAGCGTGTGCCGCAGGACGGAGACAGGACCTTCACCACCATCCCAAACATCTGGTCCCGTCAAGGTTAAAAAGCTCTTCATCGCAACGTATTCAGGCCAACTGGAGGCTGCAGTTGAAACACTAACTTCTTGTTTTGGAGTCATCGGCATCAAATGGCTTTATTAGCTGTTGTTGTGGAGGAGGGTTGGGTTTACTGCCCCCAAGTGGCCACATTCCTCGGTGCCTAAATAAATAGGTGTGTTCCTCTGACTCTGAGAATCGGAAAGGCATCGATAGGAGAAGCTGTGTGTTCAGTCTGTGGTTCACTGCATCCGATAGAAGCCCAAACCATCCCAGCACCATCACACAATTCTATAACCTGGTGAGTGTCTGTGTGTGTGTGTGTGGAATGTTGTGGGTCTGCTGACAGTTTGGCTCCTTTTGATCGGTCACCATCAACGATTGTGCCTGTTTACCTAGTTTTTGTCAAGTTTTTGGTTTTTATAAGAAATGTTAGAAAAGTGGGGGCCGCTGTGAGGAGCAGCTCCTGCCAGCGGTGGTGCCTTCACTGTCGGCTTTGAAAGGGGAGCTTCCAGCCTCCAAGCAGGTTCCTTTTGCTCTCAATCTTCTAGAGTGATGACAAAGGTGCTGCCTTGGTGGAATTCACACAAAATCTGGTGTTCTGACAATGTCCTTGGGTCACGGTGGTGAAAATGTGAATATCGTGTTCAAACCCGTCCTGACGGGAGGATTTCTGCTTGGAACTTTAAAAAAAATGGCGTCGCCATCCAGTCAGCTTAGTGGCGTTAGTGCAGAGTCTGGAATCGCCCTCCCGACACAGCTCTTTTACCCATAATGCCACACGTTCGTTCAGGTCTCTTAGCTGCCGCACTGACTCGGAGCAGGCGATTCGTTTCAAAAAGATAAAGAACTGGAGGCGGAGCTTATGTTCCATGTAAACGCCACAGGCCGCCAACAGGAGGTCGTCCCGCTCATGGGTGCAGCACCGGGGAAGTCATCCGGTCAGAACAGCAACAGAAATTCACATTTTCACCCCTGCGTTGCCCCCCCATCAGTTTCAGAGTGACAAGACGGGCGGCAGCGTCGAATGTTGGGAGAGAACGAGCGATGTCCGCTCACAGGTGGACACGCTGGGATGTGCGCTCAGTCAGGTGGATCTGTGAGCTCCGCCCACTTTAGGATGCCTGGGGAGGAAAGGAGACATTTACACATTTCAGTCTCTCGGCTGTTATATCAAGAAGATCAGGCGGAAAACGGGCTTTATTACACATGATTGGACTCTTCCGCACCTGACCTCCGACCTTAACACCTTTAATGACCTCAGCAGCCGTAGCATTTTACTGGTGCTGCTGCTGATGTATTAGCATGTTAGCCAACGCTCAGTCCATATGGACGCCCTGATTGAACCCTGACCTCTGTGCTCTGCCTCTGCAGCTTGTTGAGGGAACACGCCACGCCGTCCTTCTCCCCGGCGCCGTCCCGTTCCGATTCGCGCTCCCTCTTTCCCGTAATTCCTCGGGTGTGCAGGAGGAGTCCTGAGGGTCAGATTGAGAGGGGTCACTCAAGCCCACCTGTACTGTTTCCAACCTGGCAGTAGGTGGCGCTGCAGCGTTACCTGGGTGTTGTGGCACAGCGAACTCGTGGTAGAGTAGACTACTGGTGACGTTCTGACTGGGCTCCGGGGCTGACTGGTATCCTGTAACACACGCATTAAAGTTCCCATGGAAAGTTCTCTGTTAGGGCATTCAACTGTCCGACCTACCAGGCTGCTGTGGCGGTGGCAGTGGCGACGGCGGCTGCCTCTGCTGTCCAGCGCCGATGGATCTGGCCGGTTCTTTGTTGTCAAAGTTAAGTAAAATGCTGCCGCTGCCGTTTCCCGTTGCCACGGAGCCCCCGGACAGACCAGGCACTGCCGAGGAGCAACGCAGGCGATGAGGCGGGGGTGAGGAAGGAGCAGAGTAACGTGCACGAGTGGCGGGCGTGGCGGGGACTTACAGTGTGAGTTGGTGCTGCTGTTGGGCCCTGGAAGCTGCTGCTGCTCCCCAGGAGAGTACGCCATCAGTCCTCCGCTCCCGTTGCCATTGGTGGACGGCACCGACGCCAGCAGACCTGACAGCAACCAGGCAGGAGGACTTTTAGTGTGAAGGCAGGTCCCACCAGAGCGCGGCTGCTCTCATGTGGGCATTTTCAGACTACATCCTCCCTTCTCCAGCCTTTCCAACTACCCCGTTGAGGGCCAGTGCTGGTGGAGGAGAAAGCCCCAAAGAGGCTGGAACCCACTTTAATGGTTCCTCTCCCATCAAGGAAGGCATCCCGATCATTTTAGTTTAAGGTGCTGGGGTGCAGGTCTCTTACCCAGCCCCCTGTAGCGGCTCAGCTGCTGGTAGATCTGCTTCATCCTCTCGATGTTGAGGCGGCTGGCTTCTGCGTGGTTGACCATGGGTTTCGGGTAGTGGACGCCGATGACACATTTGGCAGCCGCCTGCACGGCTTCCGGGGCGTTCCAGGGATCGTAGATGTACTTGGCGGGGAAACCTCGGAGGATAGGTAAGTATCGTCTGAAAGTACACAGACACATTAGATTTGCCGGCGAGGGTCAGCAGGAAGAGGACTTTCATCGGAAATAGGTAGGAATCTGGTTCTAACAGTGGTAATAATATGAAACGTCTGCGTGAACATTTAGCTAACGATAATAAAATATGGGTAAAGTTGAAAGAAATGCAATGGAGGAAATGTCCAGTGTAAAGAAGCGACCTCGATAGACCCCGCATGCTTTTGTTTAACCTGTCTGACAGATGAAAACACACACGGCAGCAGTGCACTCAGATACTGAGGACTTGAACAGGGCACAGGAGCCGGTTTGCGAACTCTGGTTTTAGCCGCCGTCGCTCTGACAGCAGCGCTATACTTTACAGGATGGGTGGAAAGAGAACGACAGACGGCCTCGAGTGTTCCTGCACCACAGCGGGTGCCCAGCTCCACACCACAGAAGAAGAAACGGCTGACTGTCATGAGGTGGCGCCATCTGCTGCCACTCTTCCTCTCATCTGGGTGACAAACAGAGAGCACCTACCTACTGCACCAGGTCCCGCCTTACCGTCACGACGAGGGGGTGGAAGAGGGGGACGGGAACTGTGGGAGGCGGCACGGTGCAGCGCTGCCAGTCAGAGATAGAGAGGGGTGGAAGGGACGGGGCGTGGCAGCATCCTTACCGAAGGAGACCGCCCCCCCCGCCCCCGTCGCTAGAGACACCGCTGCTGCCGATTGGCTGATGATGCTAGGAGACTTCTACTGCAACACGCGGTTAGAAAGCAGAGTGTACTGGCCCTGAACCCCCACCAGCCCCCACCCACCCCAACCCTGACCTGGGCAGGAGTACCGTGGGAAAGTTCTGCTATCGCCCGAGAAGCAAACACCTCCTGACGGGCCTCACGTGTGTGTGAGGCCCCGTCAGGAGGGTCTCGTGCGCTAGCTGCCAGGACGGCGATGACAGAAGTCTTCCATTATACCTCACAGTTCCAGGACCCCCCCCCCCCCAAACTGATCAGACAGTGGAGCAGCAAGAGAAGAGCTCAGACCTGCTGCCCCCGTCCCTCAGACTGTGGTGGTTGTCTTCTAAGTGGTCTGAATGACCGTCCCCCCTCGGCCACAGCACCACGCCCTGGGCTGGACCACTAGGGGGCTCCCTCATTTCCCCAAAAGGGACGACAACCCTTTTGCCAGGAAGATCCGCGACCTGCCAGCGAGCAGGTGGTCCAGTGGAGGTTGGCGGCTGGGATCAAGCAGCAAATGGACTAGATTTGTCCGTGTGCACGTTCCCCAGATGAAACTAGCTTCTTATACATGACTGGCAGTCACCATCACAGTGTCACTCTTAATATGTGCCGCACATCACATCTGTTGCTGACGGGACAACTCCATTAGCAGGAACAGTCACATGACTTTCTCTACCTCAGCACACGTGTAATCGGGGCGCTGTTGTGCACGTTCTTGACGCTCCGCCACTGCTCCAAGACCACCTCAACTGACAAGGCTGCATTCACATAAGCAGAGCACCACTGAACATTTCACAAAGGGTCGGACTAGGGGGCTTTGTCCAGTGCCTGGACAGTGGACCAGCAGGCCTGGCGCCTCCCGTCCACCCTCTGAGGGATGTTTCACAGCCCCCTACCTAACGAATGCAGGCGAGGTGCTTTCATTTCCCGACCAAGCGGTTAGAATCCCTTTTGAAGAAATGAGACGCTACCGAGTTACGAACCCACCCAGAGGGTGCTGCTGGGGCGGCGGGTCAAGTCCCGCCCCCTCGGGGAATCAAATAAAACACACCTCCCCCTCTGACCTCCGTCCAAGGTTTCCCTTGGGCGGGGGAGGGGGCCTGAGAACGGCCAATCCTTCTTAAAAGCAATCAGCTACAATCTGCAAGGACGGGGATAGCTGAACTTTTCCCCCAGTGCCCCCCCCAAAAAAACCACAGTGGCACGGATCCACAAGCACAGGAAGAGTTCATCGGCTGGAGCCTCAGAGAATCACCTGTGCAGCAGGTGGAACTACAGAGAGACGCCACAATCACCAGACATTCACAGACAGGTGAACAGGACAGGTACATGCCAGATCACTCCAGAAGACTACAGCTCCGAGAAAACAAAGAGGTCCTTCAGTCACTTACCTAAAGACCTGGATGGGGGCCACCTTCATCCCTCCATCTCTCCCTCATCCAACTAACTCTCTCTCTAACCTGTGCATGCTGGTTCTTTACACTGCGGAGCATCTTCTGCGTGTTCCCCTGGGAGCTAGCCTCTACCCTGATGCTAACCTCAGCTATGTGCTGGTCACAAAGAGACAGAGGGAGGAGGCTCCATCCAGCTGCGAGGCTCAGCGGTCGTACCAAGGGGGCGACGTCGGCGAGAGTACCCACCTGATGAAGTCCCCGTTGGGGTCGGTGCGCCGTCCGAAGCCCACGGGGCAGTAGCAGTGGAAAAACTGTTGAAAGAATGAACTGCAGGACAGCCACATCCAGCTGCCCGCGTTCACGCTCCAGTCAGCATCCAGGAGCAACTCGTCGAAGACCTGAGGAACCAGGGACACAAGCAGAAGCACGCCGTCAGAGGCTGAAACGCTGCTGCAGGAGCCACGTTGCCTCCCGGAGGACTACAGTGATCCGCCGTTAACATGGATCTGGATCTTCGTCCCACGTGAACATGGCTGGTGTAAAACACCTGCCCAACATTGGGCGACAACCCATTAAAGCCCGATGACATCAAGCCTACGATGCCCCCTCACCTTCATGCCTTCCTCCCAGCTGATCCACAGGTCGCCCCTGGTGAGGAAGCAGGCCACGGCGTGCCGGGCCAGGTGATGGATCCAACCTTCCTGGCGCAGCTGTGTCATGATCGCGTCGATCCAGGGAAAGCCCGTCTTGGCCTCCGCCCACTTGGCGAGTGCCTCCATGTTCCTGTCCCAGGGGATGCGGACGCAGATGGGATTGCCCTCCATCTTGTCGAAGCGTGGGTTGTTGGTCGCCGCCGTGTAGAAGAACTCTCGCCACAGTAGCTGACCGTACAGAGAGAGAGGAGGAGAGCTGTTCTTCTTCACCTGCATTAAAGAACAACACACAGAAGCTACGTCACTGGACTAGCATTAGCTTTAGCCACCGCAGACTTTTCAAATGCTCCTCAAGGTTCTGATGCACATCTGCTCAGCTCAACAGCAGCCACGACAGTAACAATGAGGCCATAACACCAGATGGTAAACTCACCTTACGGTAAAGATCAGTGAGCTTAAAATAAAACAGACGGCAAGAGAGGCAACCGAAGCGCAGATACGGACTCAGGCCTGTAGGACTCGCCAGCAGAGAGTTGGCGTTCATCCTGGGACGCTCAAAGTTTGCCACCCAGGCCTGGAAAAGAGGGGGGGGGGGGAACAAAAGTGAGCCAGTGAGTGGGAGAGAGGACAAGGAGAAGGGAGAGAAAGGTGAGGAGGGGGAGGAGAGAAAGAAGAGAGGAGAGGAGAGGAGGGGAGAGAGAGAGGAGGGGAGGAGAGAGGAGAGAGAGGGAGAGGAGAGGAGGAGAGGAAGAAGAGGAGAGAAAGAAGAGAGGAGGATAGGAGAGAGAGGAAAGGAGGAAAAGAGGGGAGGGGGGGAGGAGAAGGGAGGAGAGAAAGAAGAGAGGAGGGGAGGAGAGGGGAGGAGAGGAGAGAAGAGAGGAGGGAGAGGAGAGAAGAGAAGAGAGGAGAGGAGGGGAGGGGAGGAGGGGAGGAGAGGAAGAGAGGAGGGGAGGGGAGAGAAGAGAAGAGAGGGGAGGGGAGGGGAGGAGAGGAAGAGGAGAGGAGAGGAGAGGAGAGGAGAGGAGAGGAGAGGAGAGAGAGAGAGGAGGGGAGGGGAGGGGGGAGTTTAACTCAGATGAAGCTGCTCTCTGGCTGTGATGGATGTGAAATACTGACTTTTCTCTCTAGGTGGCGCTCTATCCTGGTCAGAGCCTCAGTCTCTCCTCCTGGCCACACGGCTGACGGCAGACCCTCAATGTCGAAGCCTGAAAAGCAGCAGGTGTCCATTCTCATCCAGGTGATGGATCACATCACATAATGTATATTTATATGTTCGTGATCTTCCGCACACATGCACAAGCATGTTTGGACACTAGCAGGACAGAGGACAACAGCAGGATGATGATACAGGACGAAGGTGTGTGGTGACATTAGCGCCCCTGTTCCGCAGGTGTGACTGTGTGAGCAGGTATTTTCTGAATGAAGAGCAGACGGGTTCTGACAGCTGAGCAGCAGGTGGTGTCTTCTAAAAACAGACCATAAACACCAGCTGGACAGAAAGGCTCAAGCGTCCCCTGAATGAGGTCACGGAGAGAGACAAGCTAGCTCATTAGAAAAGGATTCATTCATGACTGTTGACAGGGTGACTTGGTTCAGCGGACAGGAAGAACAGGTAGCCTCCACAGAAGGGCGTGTGGACGAACACTGCTGCATTGTGGGTGGTTTGTATGTGTCTGGCCCCCCTAGTTTTCCTGTTCTGGCTCTGTGATGTCACTCAGTCTGCTGATGGGGTGTGTTGGGGTTCTCACCCAGCTCCTCCAGTGAAGGCACCCCGTACTTCTCTCCGTGGTCCTCTGAAATGGGGGTCACACAGCGTCCCATCAGGTTGCCCGACAGCGTCTCCACAGGCATCTCAGGAGGATCCATCCGACTGATCAGGGTCTGGAAACGCTTGTAGGTGAGGGGGGGGTGGCCCCCGTTCAGCTCGATGATTCTGAGGACATGAAGATCGGCCTTGTTCAGGACGGAGGGACAAAAAAGTGCTCCAGTGTGTGTACGAGTGAGTGAATTTGTGTGTGTAAGTGTACATGCATGTGTGTATATACTTGTGTGTGTTTGACTGCTTGTACTTGCTACATATGAGCACCAAAATACTGATTCTACTAGCGAAGCGAGGACATTTTTGGGCATTTTGGCTGGTCCTCACAACTGCAAAGGACTGTGTGAGGGTCAAGACCTGGTTCTACGGTTGAGGTCAGATGAGTTTAGGGTTTCGGGTCAGGGGGTTAGTCGGAATGGTCAGGGTAACAAACGTCCTGACATAGACAGACCTACAAAGGTGTGTGTGTGTGTGAGAGAGAGCCAGTTTCCTCACTTGTCCAGGTCATAGAGGGTGTGTGATATCTTCACAATGACCTCTACACCCGCCTCCATTGCCAGCTTCTTGATAGCAGCATCTCTCTCCTTCCCAAAAGGCTCCGAGTCATACTCAAAGGTCAGCCGTGAGATCTTCCATTCCTGAAACACACACACACAGGAAATAACATCTGAGGAGTCCTGAAACAAAACCCACATTTGCTGGATGATATGCTGACCTTAAAGAGGCGCGGGAACACGTTGGCTGGTTGGCCTCTGATGACAAAAAGGCGAGAGTTGAGCTTCCGGAGGTTAGCGTCCAGATCCTCGAGACACTGGAGGAGAAACCTGAGGAAGACGAAGAAGAGATGTTTGAGCTTTGTCTTCAAACTTCTGTCCGACGTCCCCGTTTAAATGTGTTGACGACTAAACATGAACAACATGAACTCGAAAATTTCCTGAGCCGCTGAGGTGGAACCGGAGGCTCAAATAACCGATTCAGGTTATTTCATTTTTGGATCAGAACTCCTGGGATGAACAAGCCCAGACACCATCTTCAAAGATTGATGCTTGCAGAGCCAGAGGGTGTGAGCTTGTTGCACGCCGCTCCGGTTGGAGCTGTTGTTGTCAAGCCTGAACTATGCACCCGTGTTGAGACTCCCCAGGGGAGGGTTTCGCTGCTGCCGCCTCTGAAGGTCCAGGTGAAGGTCAAACGTGACATTCACGCCTGAGCTCCGAGCATGAATATCAGCGACACTGACAGATGAGGGAACTTCGAACCTGCCACACCGGCAGCGCCTCATCTCAGGTTGCAGGCAAATGTGGTGGAATTGGATTGTGTTAGCAACAAGCTAAAGGGTCAACAAGGAGACTTTAGCTTTCTGCCAAGAAGATCCTTTCAAAACAGTTTTTTTGCACTAAAACCTCTCACATTGCCCACATGGCTGCGCTAACTTTGGCATCTTATTCTAACCCAACATCAAACCTGGGAATACTCTGGTGACAGCGTGAGCTAAATGATCAGGACGTTCTACAGCAAAAACTCTCTAAGGGATGTTATTAAAAGTGTTTCGGGCCTTCGTGAAGACTTTGTAGCGTTGGTGTAAGCAGCTGCGACATGTGTGGACAGCAGAACCACAGAGCTGTAGATGTAGGAAGAGGAGCTGCGGAAGTCATGTTGTCAAAGCCAAATGGTGCAACTAATGTGGCAGTACCAACGCGACCTGTAGGGGCAGCGCTGAGCAGGTTGATCGACAATTGACCGGACAAAAAAGTTTCGCTCAAATATAATCAAAGAAAGCACAATCAAATAACCCTTTCTGGATTCTTCACAGAACAAAACCCTCTCTACTAACTAATAGTTAATAATGAAAATAGTTCATAACTAAGGAACATTTTTTTTAAAAAGTCCAACTTTATTATCAAATACAAATATATATGAAAAAAATCAAAATGCTTTCTGGTATTGTTCAGGGACCAAATGTGGAGGCGGGCCGTATTTGGCCCACGGGCCGTAGTTTGGGGACCACTGATCTATACCATAGAGCAGAGGTGGGCAAATCCAGTCCTCGAGGGCCGTATCCAAGCCAGACCTTCTGTCCTACAGGTAAACACGTTCACCTGGGGTTCCATTTACCTTGGTGAAAGCGGTTTCTCCCTGGTAGGATGCAAAACCTCCTTCATGGATTGGACTTGCCCATCAGAGGAGGTCAAATCCCTTCCTTGAGGGTTGAATTCAAGCTGGGATTTACATCCCACCAGGCAGGAAATGCTTTCACCAAGGTAAATGGAACCCCAGGTGAAAGTGTTTACCTGTAGGACAGAAAGTCTGGCTTGGATACGGCCCTCGAGGACTGGATTTGCCCACCCCTGCCATAGAGCAATATTTAATGAGATCTCCCTTCCAATCATCAACATACCATCACCATTACATTATGTGTTGTGTTTAAGGGTTAGTTTTTCCATAGAATGGACCCATATCAGTTAGGAATGCGGTGGCCCGCCCAGCCCTACGGCAGCCTGTTAGGGTCATACTGAACAAAACAAGAAAAAAAAATACAGATATTTCTAAAACGCTTTTCGTAGTAAGACATAACCACACGTTCCACAATATTTCAAGACTTGATTCCAATTTCTTTGACTTCATAGTATCATTTTCTAATTTTATTTGTTTTATTAGATTAGTTTTGCAATCAAACTATGTAAAGGCTGTAAAAAAGAGAGTAAAAGTTGACTTCTCGTGTGTTCTCCCAACCAGAGCCCCACCCATCAAGGCCTGTGGGCAATCTGGAGTCACACCCTCGTTCCCACTCCCACGTTCTTAAATGCTGTTCTAATTATTATAAAACAAAGCATCAGCAACACATGAGCAAGTGTGTGTGTGTGTGTGTGTGTGTGTGGGGGGGGGGGTCATGCATTAGTCCTTATATAACTGTGCTGGCCTACATCTGTCAGGAGACTCAGTGTGGACAGTGACATACTAAAGTCCCCCCCCACACACACACACACGCAAACACGAATGGAAAACAGGGTTTTCAAGTAAAATGGAGAAAGAGAGAGAGAGAGAGAGAGAGAGTGAGCGAGCCAGACTGGGCACATGTAGGTCATGCTCACGTAACGTTTCTGATGGTGGCACACTAACCTACATCTGCTGCACAGATGATTCTTCTGTTTCAGCTTTAGCAGATGTGTGATACAAAGTCCCAAATGTTTCTCCATCTTCAGAAACAAGACCAGAAGCAGGACAAGACCTGACTGAGGACACAGATGGTGGATCACAAGGCTTGGGACAGGGTTTCGTGAGGGCCTTTTTATAAACTAATAGACAGTCTTTCCAGGCTACATGATAGCTGCCTATTTTACAAGAATGCCTCTTCCTTTCCAGTCTTCGCACTTTCTGCTTGAGGGTCCTGATATGTGAATTATACCAGGGGGCACACCTCCTCTGATTTACTATTTTCTTTTTCAGGGGGGCAACAGAATCAAGCGTGATTCTCAGTGAGGTTGCTGCATCTTCAGCAACAGAGTCAACCTCAGCAGGGCTAAGATTATAATGATTGATCCCCCACACACAGTGGTCCTGGGAGTAGCACAGGGATCACTTCCATGGAGTTCCTCAAGGTTCTGTACTTGGACCAGTCCTCTTCACCTTGTACATGCTTCCCTTAGGGAACATTATTCGGCAGCATGGGATAAATTTTCATTGTTATGCTGATGACACTCAGCTTTATTTATCCATGAAACCAGAGGAGACAGAGAAGTTAGTGAAGCTTCAGGCCTGTCTTAAAGACATAAAGTCCTGGATGTCTTCAAATTTCCTCCTCCTTAACTCAGGAAAAACTAAGGTCATGGTGTTTGGTCCTGAACCTCTCAGGGATAGATTAGATCACATGATCACTCTAGATGGTATCTCATTAACATCTAGTCTCTCTGTGAGGAATCTTGGAGTAACTTTCGATCAAACTCTCTCCTTCAACTCAAACATTAAACTAGTGCCTTTTTTCACCTGAGGTACATCACAAGGATTAGAAAACTACTATGACAGGTATTGACAAAAGAGATCACATAACTCCTGTACTGGTGTCTCTTCACTGGCTGCCCGCTAAATTTAGAATAATTTTTAAAACCCTTCTTTTGACCTACAAGGTCCTCAGAGGCCTAGCTCCATCCTACCTGGAGGAACTAGTGACACCTTACCAGCCCAATAGACCGCTCTGCTCTCAGAATGCTGGTGTACTTGTGGTTCCCAGAGTTTCTAGGAGTAGAATGGGGGCCCGAGCATTTAGCTACCAGGCCCCCCTGCTATGGAACCAGCTCCCTGTCCAGGTACGGGAGGCTGACCCTATCGCTACTTTTAAGATCAGACTTAAAACCTACCTCTTTGAAAAAGCTTATTGGGCCAGATTCACGAAGCGTTCTTACGAACAAATTTGTTCTTAAGTCCCACTTACGAACATTTTACGAAGATTGTGGCATTCACCAATTTCTTCTTATCCTGGATTTATTCGTAGGTAAGAACAAATCCTACGAACACTCAGGAGTACTCTTGCGCACATTTCAGTGCCGACATGTTGGCATGGTTGTGTTTTCTTCTCTTGTGCAGTTCAATAAAATTCAATATTACAATGATAATTCTGTCATATTATTTATTTATTTGTTTATTTCCTATTTTTGGTGATTTACGGAGAATTTTAAAATTACGTAAATGTGCCAATGACTTAACATTAATCAACCAAATTGGAAACCATGCCAAAACTGTCTTTTTATTTGATTTTATCTTGATTTATTTTATTAGGGGATCGAGGATATGCCCTGGTTGTTGACACCACTGACCAACCCTCAGACTCCACAGGAGTTTTATTCAATCAGATGCATGCGCGCAGTCGCTCCACCATTGAACGCACCATCGGCATGTTAAAGGGGCGCTGGATGTGGACACAGAGCCACAACCCCGTGAGGATGTGCGTCCTGACGCAATGATGGGGCCACACTGCAGGCACGCGGTTCACGTTCGAGCGCGATTAATTGCCCGTTTGTGAATAAAATGCATTATTGTCACAATCCGAGCACAGCTTTTACACGTTTATTTTTTTACATTCTTCTTTTTTTTACATTCTCGTTGATTTCTTTAAGCGTGTTGGCTATAGTCATCAGGGTTGAGGCAATTTTATCAAGCGTGTTAGCCATCCTTTCCTGATTGTTCAACACGGTGTCAGAAATCAGGCGTGGAGAGAGGGAAGTTGGGCATTTCGCTTTGGGCATTTGGCTGCTTTTTGCTCTGTCTACAGGGTCCTGCTGCAGTTCCTTTTATGGGCATTAGTGGGCGGTGACTTATGCTAATCGTATGTTAATTAGACTCACCTGGCACGCGCTTTCAACTTACGAACAGATGGCATTCATCAATCTAAGAACACAGCTGCGAACAATTCTGGGGCTTACGAACGCGTTGATGAATCCGACGTAGGGTTTTCTTAAAAAACTTCTTAATAACAACTTAAGAAAGAATCTAAGAAGATTCTTAAGAACATATTGGTGAATCTGGCCCATTGTTACTAATTCTGTAGTTCCAGTTACTATCATAGACAGACAGATTATCAACTTGGGGTCGTCTAATCATTAGGTCACATCTTAGCTATGCTGCTATAGGCCAAGGCTGCCGGGGTCCAGAAACATGATCACCTGACAGGCCTCTGTCACCCCACTGGGTCATGGTTTCCTCTTCCCTCCTCTCCTCCTCCTCATCAAGTAGACTAGTAATGCTATTTCCTGTGTAGTTTTTCTGCCCCCCCCCCTTCTGTATCCATTTACAGGTATCGCCGCCTTCAGAGCTGTATACTGACCTCCGACCCCGCTGACCCACTCAACCAGCAGCTTATTCAATTCAATTTAATTCAATATAATGTATTTTTGTATGTATTTCAATGCTCTATGCCTCTCCTCTTCTCTCCCCCTCTCCTCTCCTCTCCTCTCCTCCTCTCCTCTCCTCTCCTCTCCTCTCCTCTCCTCTCCTCTCCTCTCCTCTCCTCTCTCTCTACCCAGCCGGCCATCAGCAGGAGGGTCCCCCTACATGAGCCTGGTCCTGCCCAAGGTTTCTTCCTGTTAAAGGGGAGTTTTTGCTTGCCACTGTTGCTTGTCTGGGGTTAGGCCCTGGGATTCTGGAAAGCGCCTTGAAACAATTCTGATTGTAAAAGATGCTATATAAATAAATATTGATTGATTGATTGATTGATTGATTGAAGGTCAGCCAGATGTTCTTCAGACAGCAGCAACCCAAAGCAGCCACAGGTGTGGTTGGACGTAGCGCTGGCCCATATATCCAGACTTTACCTTATATCTATAGGTTTTTAAACAACAAATGCTGTGTTTGGCACAGCGCCCCCCCTGTGGTGTGAATGATAAACAGAAGAGGAGTTCTAGTCTGAACTGAATTAAATCAGCTTCCATCTGGGAGTCTGACCCCGACAATCGGGAGCTTGTTGTGGCGTCTGTAGTGAACCAGTAGTGATGGTGAACCCGGGCTCAGAATGAGGGGAGCACATGCTCAACACCAGTCAGGACAAGTCAGCGGATCGGTGACCAAGAAGCCCCCCATCCTGCCCCGGAGTAGCCTGTTGCCCACCACGGGGGTCAGAATGGATGAATCCTGGGTTGATCCAGCGCCACCCCCCCAACTATGTTGGTTAGTTGTGTTGCTGGACTGGATCCAGATGACAGGAACCAGTCTGCACATCTGAAGGTTCTCCTCTGAAAGACGGGCAGACTGTGAGGAACAAGATGGAACCTTCTGTCCTTAATTCTTAGCATCACAGCAGTCTAATCTCTGAAGTCGGATCAAAATAGCTCTTGTAATTGGATGTGGACACACGTGCAGTTGTGAAGGACACCTGTCCGTCTCACCCGTCTAGCTCTGTATGGGGGACGGGCTCCTCTGACCATCTGGGTCTTTAAATAAACGCCAGGCCAACAGGGAGCAGACAGTCGCTCTGCTCTGACCTGTAAATGATGTCTGCTCTGCCAACAGCCATGTGTGTTTCCTGCTCCGCTAAAGCATTTTAGTATCACGACCAGCTGGAACATGAGCGGGTCGTTCAGCTCTGCCTCCTCCGTTGCCATGGTGACTATACAAACAGTCATAACCCTGGAGCGTCAAATTACTGACCAATCCGAACAATCTGAAGAGTTTCAGTACTTTACAGCACCTGACATCAGCCACACACACACACACACACCACACCACACACACACACACACACACCACACACACACACACACACACACACACCCTGCTGCTCTTCAGTCAGCTTCCTCCCCCTCCTCTTTCTTCTCAAAATCATTCTCCTCAGTCATCCTGCTGCTCCTCCTCTTTATATTACTCCTCTTCCCACTGCCCCTCCTCCTCATATTACTCCTACTCCTCCTCATATTATCCTACTACTGCTTGTCCTCCCACTGCTCCTCCTCCTGATAATACTCTTCCTACAGCTGCTCCTCCTCATATTATCCTACTACTGCTCCTCCTCCTGCCGTTCCTCCTCATATTATCCTATTACTGCTCCTCCTCCCACCGCTCTTCCTCATATTACTCCTCCTCCCGCTACTCCTCCCACACCATGAAGCCTGTCGTCAGACTGTCACCTTTTTCATCAATAATCAGTAAACTGATGGGACGTCTCCCTTTGATCATCGGGAGATCACCAGGAGATCATGAGGAGATCACCAGGAGATCATTTTGTCAGTGTAATTACAGATAACTGGTGATGGCTGTATCTGAGGGTGTGATGTCACAGCCGTACCAGGATGGATCTGTGTGTCTGGAGGTGATTGGTCTGTCTCAGCACCTCCTGTTTAGTTACTGGGTGTGTTTGATTGATCCAGTAAGACAAACATCACACAGCCATGGTGGGTCCAGACCGCCATAAACCCTGAGGTGTGTCCTCCTCTGTGCGCTACAAGGTCTGCTCATCTGTGCGCACAGAAGAGACGTTTCACAAGAATAAAGGAACTTACCGCCACCTGTTGACCCCTACGTTGGAGGAACCTGCAAACCACGGGTCCAGGAAGTAAACACAGCGCACTGTGCCCGCTCCTCGGACCGCCTCCCGGAGCGCAGGGTTGTCATGGAGGCGCAGGCCTTTCCGAAACCAGTGGATGGAATTTGGGGCCATTTTATTCTGAAAAGAGAGAAAAAATGTGCCGATTAGGGAGAGGAGGTGCCAACACCGGAGGGGGAACATCATCATCCTATAAGTTCCTGGGGAGACACCCTCTAACAGTGTGTGGGTCAGACCTGGAGGAGTCAAACTTGAGAGCATTGACATTCCGGCAGAATAAGGAGAACCCATAATTCCTAATTCGGACCAGGACACCCCAGGAAACAAATGGTTCAAACCAAGCAGTCAAGGCAATAGCTCAGCCTCCACAACATCAGACACCTTCACTGTGGTCAACACTGGGACGATCTTCCTGCCTCTCCAGAAGGGATGGAGCTTGGTCTGTTCCTCAACCCCTCCTCTCTTTTCCTCCTCTACACTCCCTATCCTCTTTCCCTCTCTCTCCCCTCCTCAAAAAAATCCTCTCCTCCTCTCTCCCCCCCGTCTCTCTTTTCCTCTCCTCAACCCCTCTCTAACCCTTTCCCTATCCTCTCCTCTCTACCCCGCCCTCTCCTCCTCCTCCTCCTCCTCCTCAACCCCCTCTCTTCACGAGCCTCCCCTTTTCTTCATCTCTCTCTCCCCCCCTCCCTCTCTTTTTCCACGAGCCTCCTCTTCTCTCCATCTCTTGCCCCCGTCCTCTCTCTCCCCTCCTCAGCACCCCCTTTCCCTCTCCTTTCTCTCCCCTCCTCCTCTCCTCAACACCCCCTCTCTCTCTCCACGAGCCTCACCTTCTCTCAATCTCTCTCCATCTCTTCCCTCTTTTTTCTCCCTAACCCCCTCTCTCTCCGTCTCTCTTGTTCCATTTCCTCTACCTCTCACTTCAACCCCCTCTCTCTCGCCCCCCTCTCCTCTCTCTCTCCCCTCCTCAACACCCCCCCCTCCACAAGCCTCCCATTCTCTCCATCTCTCAATCTCTCTTTTCTCCTCTCACCCCTCTCTCCACAAGTCTCCCCTCTCTCCATCTCTCTCCTCTTTTTCCCCTCACCCCCCCTCTCTCCACAAGTCTCCCCTCTCTATCTGTCTCTCTCCTCTTTTCTCTCCCCTCACCCCCCCTCTCTCCACAAGTCTCCCCTCTCTCTGTCTCTCTCCCTCTTTTGTCCCCTCACCCCCTCTCTCTCCACAAGTCTCCCCTCTCTCTCTCTTGTTCCATTTCCTCTACCCCTCACCTCAACCCCTCTCTCTCACCCTTTCCCTCTTCTCCTCTCTCCCTTTACCCCTGTCTCTCTCCATCTCTCTTGCCTCACTCGCTATGACGCTAGCAGACGCTACACTCTCTCCTTAACATTTACATCGGCTGGTGAAACAGTCAGTAAGGGTCAGATCTAATGGGATCTAATAAAGATCTAATAAACGCTCTTTATGACAACCGTGATGGGGTCGAAGCAGCTCTGAGCCTCCGTCAGACCGTTATTACACATCACAGCCCAAAATAACACATCACGGTTAACAGTGATGGTTTTTTCGGAAGTGAGACATCCACAACAGTATGAAGGAGTGCAGCAGCCGGCGCCGATGACCGGGCAGGAGAAAACGCCCACGATGCTGCCAAAAGCATCCAAAAAAGCTCAACGGAGTCCACATGCTTGTCTTTTCACCTCAAACACGGAGAAGTCTTCCCGCGTCCAACCAGATCCCTCCTGGACTGGCTGATCCAGGGTGGATCACATCCCACAGACAGGACTGAGGAATTATTAGTGAACAATTAGTGGTGTAGCAGGTGTGTACCGAACAGAAACCACGTCCCAGTCCACCTAGTAGGGTATCAGAACCTTAACTTGGGTGACATTTTCTTTATTGTCTCTGAGTTTTGGAAGCTGTTATTATGATATTGTCATTTTCTGTCTGTGTGATGTGGACATGAGGTCTAACAGGGACACTTCCTGACTTATCTGAGCCTCTGGAAAGACTAGTTTGGTAGATGAAGGAGAGCGGTGATCCACTGGAACCGTCGGTTAAAAACGGAACCTGAGATGAGTGGGATGAATGTGTTCTTGTAAAGATGAACGAATGTGTTCTTGTCCATTAAAAAGCCACCGGGCTCCTCCTGTCTGAGCCGCACTGACAACAGACCCTCTCAGGTTCTCAAAATGAGGTCACAGCGTCTTGTCCTCCTAAAAACTGTCCAACCGCAGCAGTATCGTCATTAAACTAGCCAGGACGTTGACCACGGGCCACTAACGTCCTAAACCTGGTCCAAAAGGTTCCTACATTTAATGACACCAAGCCAAAGTTTGTGGCGGGCCGACAACAAATCTGGATCCGAAACGGGGTCAGCAGAGCAGCTTATGTAAGCGGCGGCGCTGTTCGGATCACTTCGCGCAGTTCCCCACAGAAATATGCCAGAAGAATGGCCCTACCTGTCGCTGGCGCCCCGGGGGTTGTGCTTATGTCAGGCCCAGACACAGAAGCATTTCTCGGCTGTGTTGCTGAGTTCCGTCGGTGCTTCTAGCAGCTCGGTGGCCTGTTGTTAGTCTGAGCCGCACTTCCCTCCGCGCACCTACCTGTCCACTGCCGCTGCGCTACTTGTTTCATAACGCTTTCCCGCATCGCGCATGCGCCAAACACTCGCGCTGCCATTTGGGTGCGTTGACGTGTTATCGTAAAAAAAAGTCCCCCTTACACATCACATTGAAATAATTTAGCAAAAAAGTAAATTTATTTGATTAAAACGAGTGTATACAAATACTGAACACCGGGGATGTGTTCACGAATTTCTGGGATTAAGACGTGGAAAATCCAAAATCAGTTTTATGCTGTCACTTGTTATTGGTGATTTTTCTACAACAACAACAACAACAACAACAACAACAACACAACAACAACAACAACAACAACACAACAACAACAACAGTGTCGAAGGGAATCTTAGTGAAGGTGTTTCGGTGTTTTTCTATAGAAACGTTCCCCAGTCTGTGGGGTCTGTCTAAATTCCAATAACCATAAATGCAGCACGAACCTGGCCCCACATGAACGTTGACGTGCTCGTGATTCTGCGTTCCTATTGGTCGGTCAAGCATCCAGAGCGGGTCACGTTTAACAGGCGTGGGAATGCGGAAGTGCTCCCATTTCTTTGAGAAACGTTCTGCATCGTCGGCTGATCGATCAGCCAGGTCTGATTGATCCTTAAATGAATTAGTGAAGGAACGCTCCTTATCTGGAGCTCAGAAGAAAAAGGTTGAATGCTCTTTGTCTCACAATCTCCGAAGAGATAACATCAAAACAAATATTTTTATGCTGGCTGGAAATGTTTCACCCAGCAAATGTTACATCATTAAAGAAATAAATGCTGTTTGATCAGGGGGGCTGAATATAAACAGTGTGAACCTAAAATAATAGCAAAAAGCAGTTGGGGATTCTTACGAAACATGAAAAGCTGAACGATTAAATATATGAACATATTGACAGTTAGATAACTGCAATGTTTTGTGTTGCCACAGCTGCTGCGTTTTTATTTCCCCATGAATTCTATCAGAAGAAATATAACAACGATGCCAGCCTTATGGTGATGTGATGCTGTTTGAGTCATCACAACACATTTAAAAATGATTCTTCCTTAGCATATGGAAACTCAAGGTTAGCGTTTAACAATAATAATAATAAATAGGCAATGCACACTGTCACAGTCGAGGGCACCACACTTTGATTCCTCCACTCTTATTTCAAGAACTCAACTTATCCAAACTCTCAGATGTAGAATCTCACTCACTCACTCACTCACTCACACACTCACACACACACTCTCACACACACTCTCACACACACTCTCTCTCTCTCTCTCTCTCTCACACACACACACACACACCACACACACACACACACACCTCTGGCCTCCTTCGCCCCTCCTCTGGTTATTAGTGGACAGGGATGTTTATTCTGTTCTCTGCTCCTCTTCCAGCCAAAGTCTTGTCTGCTACAGATGATACAGTTTTCCTGGCTCTGCTCTCAGGACCCCCGGGACCTTGGCTCAGTCTTCACACTCTCTAACCTGTCTGCTGCACTCGTCCCCTTCATGGAGACTCTTCATGCCCTCCTCGAGTCTCTGACCAAAGCCACGCCCCTCACCTACGTACATGAGGGAGATTCTCAAACACCTCTACCTGGCTTCTGAACCTATGGCGGTCATGTATTGGAACAGCAACAACCTTACCAACTTCCTTTTTCATTCTCCAGTAAGTTGAAGCCTGTTATTATCATAATAAATATAGCTAACAAACTAACTCGTAGCTAGAAAGTTAGCGGCATGGAGGTTACATTTGATTCATTAGTAGGCACTTCTTTAGCAACACTAGCTAATATTAATATCAACACCACATTTTAGTAGAAGCAATGTCCAGTGAATTTATATTCTTTGTTGTATTGCCAGAATTCCAAAGAAGGAAGTTTTCAAGAACCTGTTGCTCTACTGACTGTCAGGGCCGTTGGTCCCCCGGCCAATCAGAGGGTGACCAGACAATAATGCGCTCGGATCCCTTGGTCCTGGTCACCTGCCAGACCGTTCCATGTTGAGTTGAGCTGTGTGTGTGTGTTGTGTGTGTGTGTGTTGTGTGTGTGTGTGTGTGTGTGTGCCTTTTAACATTCTGGATGATGTCAGTTGTTTCATCAGAACACATTAGACAACTGAGACTGTGTTTTGCTACTTTCTGTGGAGGTCTGAGCTAATTTCAGTGAGTGGATGTTCTCATGGATGAGCAGCTTCGCTCCACCAAGAGCATTTGACCTATTCATTTCGTCAGTTTCCACCATTGCTGCTGTGATTGGCTCTTTCTCTGTCTTATCAGCGCTTCCAGCAGATGGTGGAGGATCTGTTGATCTGAAAACCAGCCAAATTGAGGCTTCAATACGTGTTGTCACCATTCAGTCAAGCACTTCAATCACCCACAGGGATGATTCAAGGTGCTGACCTCTCATCTAAGCACCTCCCCAAATGTTTAGATTAAACTTCTGCAAAGCTTTTCTTTAACATTTCCTTCAAATATGGAGGCCCTCAAGGTGAATCGCTCCAGAATTCTACCAAACACGGACTCTCTTTCACAGTAGAACGGTTGGTGTGAGAGACCTGCAGAACACCACCGATGGACCAAGATACTGTAACACAGAAGGGTGATGACAAAAAAGATGACAGATCTTCTAAAACTGTCTGATTGAGACCTTTGATGCCACTGCAGCTTTCTACACACCATCTGCTAATTCAGCGGCAGCATGTTCACAAGTGAGGAATTGTTTGAGTGTCCTACCGCAGTCCCCCCTGTCCCCCCACAAATCAAAAGATGGTCTATCCTCTGGAACTAAGCTGGTCTATCCTCTGGAACTAAGCTGGTCTATCCTCCGGAACTAAGCTGGTCAATCCTCTGGTACTGTAGTGGTCTACCCTCTGGAACCGAGCTGGTCTATCCTCTGGAAATGAACTGGTCCATCCTCCGGAACTAAGCTGGTCTATCCTTTGGTACTGTACTGGTCTATCCTATTGAACAGTACTGGACTATCCTCTGGAACTGAGCTGGTCTATCCTCTGGAACTGAGCTGGTCTATCCTCTGGAACTGAGCTGGTCTATCCTCTGGAACTGTACTAGTCCATCCTCTGGAACTGTCCTGGTCTGTCCTCTGGAATTGTACTGTCTATCCTCTGGAAGAGTACTGGTCTGTCCTCTAGAACTGAGCTGCTCTGTCCTCTGGAACGTCTCATGGATGCTGCTTTTACAAAACAAAATTAACAAAACCATTTTAATTTCCTAATTTTCTGTGAAAAATCCTCTTGTTGAAGAGCTGAAATATGAGAACATTTAGTTTCTTAATGATTTAAAACAAATAGATTTGTCTCTTCATTTTCATCAAATATTCCTGAGAAATAAGGCTAAATTAAAATAAATGATCACGTTTGGTTCTTAACATGTACAGTCACTGCCAAAGGTCTGTCTTGACAGGTGTGTGTGTGTGACGTATATCTCACACGCATATACTCGGCACAGGGACGCCATGTGTCTGACTCACTCATCAGGTGGGAGGAGGCTTGCTGGGTCATCAGAGCACGCTCCTCACCACGTTCTTCCACCACACACCCTCATCCTTCCTCTTCCTCCTGCTTTCTCTCCCACCATCAATCAAAGTCGGCCTTGGTTGGTTTGCGATAATTTGCGATACTTTGATCTCCAGCTGATAATACTGAAGAGTTGTTGAACAGTCAAGGTTCTCTCACTCTCCAGTTTGGGTCTGTTGCCCTGCCTTCAGCATCATCAGCTCATTGCAGTGGTGCAGTGTTAACCTGATGTTTCCTGGAGGCAGTTTGCTTCCATCCATCAGCAGGAGGGTCCCCCCATATGAGCCAGGTCCTGCTCAAGGTTTCTTCTTGAAAACAGCAGTTATTCCTGCCACTGTGACTTGTTGGGGATCAGACTTTTGGTTTCTGAAACAGTAACAGATGCTGTATAAATGTAGCTGAATTGAACCAACAGTTGGCGATCAAACCTGCTTATTTACAGTTAACAGGAAAAAGCAGCTATTACCGCAATACCACACCTCTATTTTTAGTTTTAACACTCGTTCTCGCCCCAAGACTGTCTTACATGTTTCATTTTTTATTATGGTTAACCCTCATATCAAAGTGAAAATTAGGAAATTTGGTTTCCTTATCACTCAGCAGCTCAGGACAACCCAAACGCAGAATTTAAGAAATGTTTGCAAATTAATAGTAAAAAAATGAAAAATCCTATGAACATAAGCATGCAGATTCTTAGCTGTCTCATTCATGCAGGTCATTACTGCATTAAATTAATTCTTGGATCAGACCAGATTTAGTCATCCACATGAAAAGGGGTTATGTGGAATGTGTGAATCAGCACGACCTTTTAATACCTTGACAGTAGCTATCAAGCTAACCTCATGAAGAATACAGGTGTATAGGTTTATTACATGCATAGTGACTAGAAGGGTTTTTGGATTAACATCACAATCTTCTAAACACTTCAGTAAATCTGTGGTGTCTCTCAAGTAAGAAGGAAGAATTTTAATGATAATCCTCAAAAAAAGGATTTTTATCTACCTCAGGCAGCCCGTGGACAGGCATGACAGGAAATGCAAATGGGAGTTATTCAAATTCAAATTTTAGGATACATTTATTGTCAAGACATTGTTTTAATGTTGTTTTAAGAAATTATCAGTGTAAATTGATAATCCCACCGGTCACAATAGTGACCGTAAAAAAATGTTTTATTTCTAAGGCTATAAAAATGTTACTGAACGATCTATCAATGCATTTCCAGCAGATATTGAATAAATAAAGGGGTCTCAATGAAATATGTGCAGTGTCACACGTTTACTGTAAATTGTCACATGACCAGAGCTGTTTACTTCCTGTTTGCGCCAAGAGAAGAGGATGGCGGCAAGAAAGCTCCCAAAGAAAAGGTTAGTAAAATATGTTAACATAAAGATAGGAGATAGATTTTTGGTACACATCATGTTTAAGGTGTCTAGTATTGATATATGCATTTGCAATTACTCAACTTTGTTTAATATGGTCATAGAACTCACAAACATGTCACCGGCAACAATAGTGACCGGTGGGATAACCCAGTATCTACATGCTAATACACATAGGCTAACTGTTCTACTTACTTTCTGCAGCTACCTAACTTTGTACCTAATTGTACACACAGACACACACACACACACACGACTAGCTAGCTAACTAATTCTACCTAACTTTCCACACATGCACGCACACACGCAATTACAGGTAGGCACACACACGCACACCACACACACACACACACACACGGACCCCAGGAAGACTAGCTAGCTAACTACCAAACTTTCTGCTGTGTTTTCTTTTAGATTTACTTTGAGTCAAGTTCTTGATTTGTTGGATCAAGATGAGTTCCCAGACAAGGCATGCAGCATTGCAATCATCCCTCAAAATGAAAAAGATGCTGTACTCAGTGATTGTGACAGTGATGGGTCTGACATGGACTATGAGGGGGAAACAGGTCATTTGCCAGCAAGGCTGTTGAATACATATGCTGAGGTTATGCAAACAGAACATGATTGGAATGATGGCCTCCCCTTCACCACACCCCCTTCCCCTCCTCAACCTCCTTCCCCCTTCCCCTGTTCCAGCTCCCCCACCTCCTGCCATAACAATGAAGGCCAGCTAGAAGACCCAAGGGCCTCTAACTGAATCTAAGTATGGATGAGCTCCTCACCTTCTATGGGATCCTAATTGCAAGTGGATACAGCTCTGTCCCAAGAAGACACATGTACTGGTCAGTTGACAATGATGTACACAATAAGAGCATTTCAGGTGCAATGCGGAGAAACCGCTTTGATGATATAATGGCCTCAGTTCATGTGGTTGACAACACCAAGATCACTGATGACCCATTTTTTAAGGTTAGATCCATCTTCTCTGAGCTCAATCACTCATACAAAATCATGCCATTTCAGGAATGGCTGTCAGTGGATGAGAGCATGATCCCATACTACGGCCGACATGGATGAAAACAGTTCATCAAAGGCAAACCAATTCGCTTTGGTTACAAGGTATGGAGCCTCGCCTCATCCAGTGGATACATGTACCACAGGGAGCCATACTGTGGATCACACACTCTCCTCCCAGAGACAGGGTTGGGTCAGGGACCCAGCATTATCATAGGTTTGGCAGAGCAAGCTCAGGTGCCTCAAGGTTGCAAGTTCTTCCATGACAACCTCTTTACCACTATTTCACTCATGGATGAGATGACAAAAAGAGGATATAGGAGCTCTGGAACCATGAGGCAGAACCGCCTGTTTGATGTCCCATTCACACCACTGAATGCCTTCATGAAGTTACCCAGGGGAACCTCTGAGGTTCTGTGCCAAGGAGAGAAGTTGCTGGTCCGTTGGAAAGACAATAACATTGTCACAGTGGCAACAAACATGGATGAAAAATACACTGAGACCTCTGTCAAGAGATGGAACAGGCATCGACGTGCCTTTGACAACGTCCAACAACCAAAATGCTTCATATCACGCAGCTTTTTATGGTTCATGGCAGCCAACGGACAGATCAACAGATCCACCATCTGCTCTGTGGGGAAGAGACTCAGCAGCAGATTTCAGCTTCTGTGCTGCTCCCAGTTATTGACACTGATATTAGCAGCCTGGGACACACTGAGTGGCTTTATCAGCAACTTTGCTAATGAAGCTATGGCCACCCAGGACTGGCTAAACCTCCTGAGCGTATCTTGCTCTCAGCTAGCAGCACCAGTGCTGTTCTTATTGTCCTCTGTTGTCAGGAGTTTAAGACATAAGAGCACGCGGAGAAATTTGCAGGAGTTTTTCAGGTGTCACTCTTTCTCTTAGAAGCCTGATCACTGGAGCCATAAATTAGACGAACTAGTCAAATGACCTCTGTTAGCATCTCTCCAGATCAAATCAAATCAAATCAAATCAAATCAAATCAAATCAAATCAAATCAATCTTTATTTCTATAGCGTCTTATACAATCAAAATTGTTTCAAGGCGCTTTCCAGAATCCCAGGGCCTAACCCCAGACAAGCAACAGTGGCAAGGAAAAACTCCCCTTGAACAGGAAGAAACCTTGAGCAGGACCAGGCTCATGTAGGGGGATCCTCCTGCTGATGGCCGTCTGGGTAGAGAGAGAGGAGAGGAGAGGAGAGAGAGGAGAGGAGAGAGAGGAGAGGAGGAGAGGAGAGGAGAGGAGAGGAGGAGAGGAGAGGAGAGGCACAGAGCATAGAAACACACACAAAAATAAGATATACAATCACTTCAGCGGGGCCGGAGGTCACTATGCAGCTCCGAACTCTCAAGTGGAGGAGTTCGGGGCTCATCAGTGAGGGAAAGACTGACAGGCAGATTGGTGCAGCCTCTGCAGTGATGCGGTCAGTCTACTGGGCTGTTATGGTTAAGAAAGAGCTTGATTTACCGTCAGCCTTTGCTCCTACTCTCAGCTATGGTCATGATCTTTGGGTAGTGACTATAAGGACAAAGGGCCAAAAGGAATTTCCTCCACAGGTTGTCTGGGCGCTCCTTTAGAGATAGGATGAGAAGCTCAGTCACTTAAGAGGAGCTTGGAGTAGAACCGCTGCTCCATCACATCGAGAGAAGTCAGCTGAGGTGGCTTCTGCTGACCTGTTTCAGATGTCACCTGGATGTGTCCTTAGGGAGGTGTTGCAGGCATGTCCCATCATCCCATATCAACTAGCCCCTGACCTCCTTCCTCCGCAGGCAGGTAGAGGACAGCTGCCCTTACCCCGTGCCAGCCAGACCAAAAGAAATCCAGGATAGAAATTCAAAGATCTATCCTGGCATGAGCCTGTGCCAAAGTGTTGAGATGACCAGAACTATTCCCCTATATGGCAACTGGTGCAGCAACAATCTCCACTGAAGTTGCCTGGCACACACTTTCTTCTTCCCTCCCTCACACCTTTTCCTCTCATATCCCTCTGTGCCAAAGTGGTCTGCAACCTTTATTATCAAAAGAGCCATTTTCCCTCCTTCTTTTGCCAAGTAAAAATAGTCTAGACCTGCAAAAAATATAGAACGTATGAACTTTTAATCTTTTTATGAACAATTTCTCATTTGTTTTTAAAGTCAGGGAATAGAGCTGATCTATATCTGATATTTTTATGAATGACTCTTTTATGTGTTCACTGTCTGTGAATGGCTTCCCCCTCTTTAAGATCTCCTGAGCTAACAACTAAACGACCAGCTGTAGTTGACTGGGAGCCGAGCCACTTCTGGAGATAGCTGCTCTCGTTCGCTTCTTGTCTTTCAGCGAATGCTGCTCATTTTGAAAATGTCTTTCAACGTTCCTTTTTTATTGTTTGTTAATTTCTAGCCACATATCAAGCACATGTTTAGCAGCATACTTACACTGAATTAAACTCTCTTTTCTTCTAAGACTTCTTTTTTGGGATTTTTCATGGTTATTGCAGGCGAGGACTATTGCAAGTGATGTGACCTTTATTCTAGTTGACATAAAACTAAAAAAAAATCTTTTTTTAAATGAGATGGTATTAACTCAAAATCCAAGAAAGCTGTGGAACAAAATAAACAAATGATAATAACATATAATAAAAAATACATTCAGAAAGAACCTTTATTTATTTTTGCGGGCTGTTTTGTCAAGACCAAAGGGAGCCACTACAAGGAGGCCCAAGGATGTGGCTCTGGTGCCGCTGGGATCTGCGCTCAGCCCTGTTTACATTAAAATATCTACAAGCATCAATTGTGTCTTATTAAAAATGTTGGACAGAGCTCTGGAAAAACCTCTATAGTTGGTACAGAGGAGGGCCACTGGCCTCCAGTCCTTCCTGGGGAGGGGAGGTGATGGGAGGAGAGGAGAGGAGAGCAGAGGAGGGGAGAGGTGAGGAGAGGAGAGGAGGAGAGGGGAGAAAGAAGAGAGGAGGGGAGAGGTGAGGAGAGGAGGAGAGGAGAGGAGGGGAGAGGAGAGGGGGGGTGAGGAGAGGAGGAGAGGGGGGGGGAGGAGAGGAGGGGAGGAAGAGAGAAGTGAGGATAGGAGGAGAGAAGAGGAGAGGAGGGGGCAGGAAGAGAGGAGAGGAGGGGGGAAGAGAGGAGAGAGAGGAGAGGAGGAGAGGGGAGAAAGAAGAGAGGAGGGGGGAGAGGAGAGGAAGAGAGGAGAGGAGAGGAGAGGAGAGGAGAGGAGAGGAGAGGAGAGGGGAGGCAGCCATGACCCAGCAGGGTTCCAGCATCCTGGTGATCAGGTGATCATGTTTCTGGACCCCTGCAGCCTCGGCCTCTAGCAGCAGAACTAAGATGTTAACCTAATGATTAGACAACCCTCTAAGTATGATAATTAGTCTGATTAGAATAATAACTGGAACTACAGAATTACTAACCATCAGCTTTCTCAAACAGGAAGGTTTGAAGTCTGATCTCAGGCTTCAGAGAGAAGATAAGCAGGTGCAGTCATGAACATCAACTGATTTGACAAATGAGAGATGAAGCCACGTGTTTCTGGAAGATTGAAAGCATCTCTTCCTCTGTGGCCACGCTGTGACTCCCAACCTTCTCTCAGTCAACACTGCCCCCTGCTGGCTAAAGGCTGCTGAGGTTGGGAATGCCAGGAAGGCGGTCGAGAGGAAGACCTTAGGGGACATTTATGGACGTAGTTAAAGTGGACATGAAGGTAACAGGCGTGAGAGAAGAGGGTGCAGACAGAGGAGATGGAGGAGGATTCCCTATGGAGACCCCTGAGGGAAGCCATAGAAACCAAATCATGATGCTGAGATCTTCAGCATGCTTCATCTCTACCAGCTGATTTCAAAATCCATCAAATGTTGGATTTGATGGACAACCATAATGGAAAGACGAGAGAAAAGATGAGAGCGTTGGAGTTCTTTTGGTTCCAGTTCCCCCGTCACTGAGCTCGAGCATGAGCTCGACTGCAGGATCTTGATATCCAGCCAATTAATGCAGTTTTAAACCAGGACTTTTCTGTGTCTTTGTGTGTTGGTAACATGTCTGTGTGGGTCCTCCCAGGGTCAGGGTCAGGGTACAACAGCAGACAGGTCAGGTGAACCAACGATGTGAAGACATGATGTGTCCACGTGGTGGCGCTCTAGAACTGCTGAAGAACGGATCCCGATCAGGGACGGAGCAAATCACTTCCATTCCAGTCACCACCGTCAATCTGGATGGTTTATTTACTCAAGAATGCACATTTATCAAGATTATGAAAATGAATGTACATTCATATTTCAGATGCATATTTCAGGCTGAAGCAGTGTTCAAAGAGAGTTGTTTAAGGAGCTCCTCAAGGAACTGTGCTCTCCCCATTCCTGTTCACCACCTACACAGCCGACTTCCAGTACCACTCTGAGACATGTCATCTCCAGAAGTACTCGGATGACACAGTCATAGTCGGGTGTGTGGAGAATGGACAGGAGGATGAATACAGGGACCTTGTGGAGAGTTTTGTCAGGTGGAGCAGGGAGAACCTTCTGCAGCTCAACGTGACCAAGACGAAGGAGATGGTGGTGGATTTCAGAAAAAGCAAGTCCCCACCCTCCCCAGTCTGCATCAGTGGGAAGGACGTGGAAATAGTCCCATCTTACAGGTTCCTGGGTGTTCAGCTGGACAATAAACTGGAGTGGTCCACAAACACCGATGCTGTCTACAAGAAGGCCATGAGCAGACTCTATTTCCTCAGGAGACTCAGGTCCTTCAGTGTTTGCAGCAGGATGCTCCAGATGTTCTACCAGTCTGTTATGGCTAGCACCATCTTCTTTGCTGCAGTGTGCTGGGGTGCAGGCATTAAAGCAAAGGATGCCAACAGACTCAACAAACTCATCAAAAAGGCAGGATCTGTTGTTGGCTGTAGACTTGATAACTTGGACGAGGTGGTGAGGGACAGGATGGTGTTGAAACTGCGGACAATCATGGACAGTCCCTCCCACCCCCTCCATAACACAGTGGACAAACTGAGGAGCAGCTTCAGCAACAGACTCCTGCAGCCTCGCTGCTCCAAGGAACGGTACAGGAAGTCATTCCTGCCGTCCGCCATTAAACTGTACAATTCACTCAAACCAACTCAACAATAATTGTGTAATGTTTATGTTGTAATTTTATTTCTAATTTATTCTATATTTATGTATATATGCTTATAATGCTTATAATATGTATATATTATATTATGTATATATATATATATGCTTATAATATATGCTGTATATATGCTTATAACATTCTAATCTATCGGTATTTATTTTTTTCTGTCTCTTTACTCTGCATTCGCTGCTACTATAATTCAATTTCCCCACGGGGATGAATAAAGTCCATCTTAATCTTAATCTTAATCTTAAAGCAGGAAAATTTAAAAAAAACAAAAACCTGTCACACATGAAAAAGGTGCGTTGTCCACGTGAGTCAATTTGGCAATGTGAAAGGGTCCTTGTTGGATCCCAGGCCGAATGGCCCTGCAACTGACCGGGGAAACAAGTGGGGCAATGCGGGTCTCCTTTCAATATTAACGATGTCCCACGTTGTCCCGCTAAACTAGCCGATGATGTCAATGTTTTTTTCTTTTGCGTTGTGATTGAGCCACTGGACATCCTGTCCACAGAGTCTGATCTCATCACAGAAACTTTAGCTACTCCATCTTTAATGGAAGCTCATCCATCCTGCCGGGAGAATCCCGCCCACGGGATGCTGTAGCCATATCACGCAGCTTTTTATGGTTCATGGCAGCCAACGGACAGATCAACAGATCCACCATCTGCTCTGTGGGGAAGAGACTCAGCAGCAGATTTCAGCTTCTGTGCTGCTCCCAGTTATTGACACTGATATAAGCAGCCTGGGACACACTGAGTGGCTTTATTAGCAACTTTTCTAATGAAGCTATGGCCACCCAGGACTGGCTAAACCTCCTGAGCGTATCTTGCTCTCAGCTAGCAGCACCAGTGCTGTTCTTATTGTCCTCTGTTGTCAGGAGTTTAAGACATAAGAGCACGCGGAGAAATTTGCAGGAGTTTTTCAGGTGTCACTCTTTCTCTTAGAAGCCTGATCACTGGAGCCATAATTTAGACGAACTTGTCAAATGACCTCTGTTAGCATCTCTCCAGATAAGCCATAAATTCCGTCCTCCTACTCTTCTAAACGAATGTGGACATCATTGTCTTCGCTGAGCTTGGAATCTTTGCCAATGGGACTCACCGTAGACTCATTGACATCCATGCTGTCCATCCATTATTTACCTCATAGCGTTCTAGCACAGGTAAAGGTGGAATGATGACGTTGTTGAGGTGATGACATATGAGAGTGAACAACCACACCCCCTCTCAGGGAGTTCAGACCCACTACTAGTAATGTGAACATGCCCAACCAGTACAAGTAACAGTTTATAGAAGGTGTTATTGTTCTGTCGTTAGGGACACCTGCGTTAGCATATTAGCATATTAGGGTTAATGTAACAGTAGCAGACACATGTTGGAGTGGTGGACACTCGCAGCTGTGTGAATTGAGTCAGCTGGGCTGAGTCTACCAGTCTACCCCCCTAATTCTGAAGGCAACCTTTCCTTTTCTGTAAAAAGTAGATGCCCAGCAGGATGAGTCCAGCTCCGACGACACTGATGCTGAGACCAGTCAGTAGCTGTGGGGTGAACAGACCCACCATTACAGACATGTCACAAATGAGAGGAGCCCACAAGGTGAACTCAAGCCTTACTGTGTAAAGAAGAACGTGCCGGCCGTATCCGTCTGACCTCTGTTCCTGCTGGCTTTCAGTGGCGTTCCACTGTTCCGCAGAGCTGTCGTAGTCCAGATTCAGAATTCCCACGGGCAAAACACGGATTCCCCAGTAGATCCGTTTCACCCTGCGGTGAGAGGTATCCTGCACATCACAGCGATAGGTACCTGAGGAGACAGGGAGTCCTTCAGGTCAGCTTTTCAGAGCTGTTTCACATCCTGCAGGTCAGAGAGTGATGTTCCCCTCCAGCTCTCCTTTCCACCTGTATCTGCTGAGTGAGCTCTGTTCTATAGCGACCAGCAAGTCACACTAGGATCTTCTTACAAACTATTTCAGTCTTGTCCTTGGGCCTTGTAGGACCACTGGGTCCAACCGTAGGAACTCGGCCAAACTTGTGCACAGTGAATCGCACACTAATCAAATATGCACCAAAACGTGCAGCTCGATGAGGAGGATTTTCATGTGTGGTTTCAAAATACTATGCTAACATGGCTTTCTTTTCTTAAGCTTTGGAGTACGCCACCTCCCGCAAGGTTTGCCGTACCGGAGTGGGGTAGGTATTCGTATTCGTATAGGTATTCGAGAGTAACACCCCTCAACAAACCGTTGTAATAAGAATAATAGGAGTGGGCTCGAAAAGGTCACGCCTTATGACCCCGTTTGAAGGTCCACAGCTCTGCTATACTGTCACCCTGTATTACCATAAAAATGTTAAAATATAGCCAAAGTGGTCTAGATTCACTTGCGACCCTTCAGTATCCCATGTCTCCTGTGGGGGCATTAGTTTAAGGCCTGGATTTTCCCTCCTGACTCATTTAACATGGTGTCTGTAGGAGAGACGTGAGTGGGGGACCACGTGACCAGGTGGGGGGGCTGGACCAGGAGCAGGCTGAAAAACCGCTTTAAAACTTTTTCGAACAAATTGTCATAACTCTTCCCCAGAAGGTACTAAAAACATAAAAATCCATCCTTTATTAGCCACAAGCCTCTGCTCTCTCACAAACGTCACTTTCTTATTTGCTTAATTAATCCTCCCCCCGTAAAACCAGCTGCTGTGCCGATAGATCCTCAAGTCTCTCATTAACTCCCAGAAGCCTGTGGGAGAAACCGTTCAAACTGAAAAAAGCTTTGTTCTGAACTCGTGTTACTCCGACATCCGTTAAGCTAATTTAATGCCATTTCTCACGTATATATTTGAAAGTCTTCTGGTTGGTAAGTGGTAAACCTTCTCCTGGGCAGTTTCTGCCTCTCACAGACCTGTTCAGCTAACGAGCTCTCAGGCTTTGCGTGACGCCACTCATTTCGTGTCTGCTACAATTTAAACTAATTTTCCTCCAACATCCTTTAACATAATCTCACTAAAATTCACATCTATTTTAGTACAATGAAGTAATATGAAGCAGCGGCCTGAGGGATGGACCACCTGCCTGTATCACAGGCTCAAACATGGCAAAGAGGGTTGAGGTCTTTGTGGGAGAGACAGGTGGTCCATCAGGACCCTCCTTCAGGCAGATTTTAGAGCAGATTTTTACAGTCCTGCAAAGGCCGTTTGTGTCTTTTACAGACAAGGGAGAGTGATGCTCTCCGTAAAGGACTTTCTACACACACACACACACACACACACACACACACACACCACACACACACACACACACTCACAGGCTGACTTCCTGTTCGTAATTACAGGCTGTTGATTTCTGTCCTTGCAGAGCTCTTTGCTCTCAGCACCTCCATATTGATTTTCAATGTTGTTTTCAGAGTTCACTTTAGCTTTTACTATTTCACTCCTCACTTTTCTGGAGAGGCCATTTCTCAAGAAGAGTGGCCACGAGGAAGGTGCTCTTCTTTGTTGCTAAAAGCTCTGTTGTTGACCCTGTTTGGGTTGTTGTTGGAATAATAGAGTTGTGACAAAGCTCATCAAACAGCTGCTGGGCCTGGACAGGTGGGAGACTGTCCTCAACCACAGCCTGAAGACAGGCATTAAAACCACCCTTGTGGTCGGAAGCCCCATGAGAAGGCCTGGGGAGGGACTCCATCGCAGGGTTTCTAGCGGTAACAACTCTGGTAGGTTATCGAGCTTAATCTGATCTGGTGGTCGTGAGTTATTTCTATTCTATAATAACCTGCTCAGAGCAACAGCTTTCAGTTTCTTGTAGTTTTTGACCCACTGACCCTCTGACTGTCCAAGAAAACCTCTTTTGTTATGAGTGTTAGTGAATCCTCAAGTTGTACCTGAATTCTCCTCCCTGATGGGGTCCAGAACCACTTGGTCCAACTGTAGAGCCTTCCACTGGGCAAAGAGAGAGTCATCTGAGGTGATTATTCCTCGAGCGTATCGCCACGCCACCCTGGACCATGAAGAATGTTCCAGTTTTAACAAGCAGAGGAGTACTGGTGCTGCCATCCTTACCTCCAGGAGAACCTTCCCATGGCTTTCATGACTTCCCCCAGACAGTCCAGCTCCACCCTTTGCCCAGATGTCATGGTCATGGTCTGAAGTCCACACTGCCACGACTCCAGACACTTTACTGTGCGGACGCGGCACTTCTCTGACACCTACAGGAAATTATTTCGGAGTCATCAGGAGTTTGTTACCCCACATGGTTCTTTTTGTTGAGCTTTCCTACCTCAGCATCACCTTCGTCTAACGCTGCCTGGCTGTCCTTTAGGAGGCACAATGTTTGATTCCTGAGTCCAAGCCCACAGGTGGTGCTGCAGTGGGTACTCCCTACAATGACCTCCACTTCAGGTTCTACCTCCGCTGGGCTTATAGGGTGGAAGAGGAAGAGGAGGATCACGAAGAGCAGCAGCCTCGTAGTTTTGTGTTGAGCCATTTTATGATGAAGGATCTTCAAGAAAGTTTTTAGAGATTTAAATATATTTGTCTTTATTTATTTATTGCTTACTTGAAGAGTTGTGCATTGACCTCTGACCCCAATGACCCCCTCTCTCATACATCTAGAGGATAACAAACTGTGACCTCTACATTTCTGTCTTCTCTCCTCATCTCTTGTCTATGAGTTGCTGTGAAGCACCTATAGAAAAATTACTCTGAGCAACAAAACTACTTTACCTCAAAGATGCAATCTGCCAGATTCAACGCAGACATTTATTAATGTGATCCAGATTTACAGACTTATAACAGGAAATTGCATCAAAACCACAAGTCTTTGACCAAAGCCAGACCTTTGATCAAAGCCACATGTCTTACATCAGCTGGGGGGGTGACCAGGGGTTGGGCTCTAGTGAAGTGATGATTCTCTGCAACTTCCTGAAGTTGGAATCAGAATTTAGAGGTGAAGAGGGGCAACATTCATTACTTTTATTGACAGCCATTTTGGATTTAGCTACAAAATGTTCGATTAGCAAACAGCTCAACAATACATCGTTTGTGGAAAAAGCAGTCAGAAAACACCTTTATTTACTGTAAACTGATAATGAAAGAATTTAGATCACCCAGCAACAAGTTACAAAACAATACTAAAGCCACAGAGGCGACATCTGATGAGCCAGTCACAGCTCCCCTTTTGTGGGTCATGAACAATAATTATTGTGTCTGCTTTTGGTGTATTAACATCAAGGATACTTTGAAACATATTAAGAGCTTTTTTTTCCACTGTAACCATATTACAGGGGCACACGCCTCACACAGTAGTTCCTCAAATGACAGTGACGCTATGATGACCACCCCTGCAGCTGCTGCTCTACTTAAGAATTTGAAATATGATGTCAAATTAAGGATGCTAGTAACATAAAATTATATCAGCCACCTGAAAATGCCTCTGGAGTGGTGAGTCACATTACCGTATATGTTAGTAAACATGTCTAGCTTGGTTATGTATCACTAAATTAGCTTTATGACTATATTTAAAAAGACGACTCAGCTTTTTTGTGTCAAAATTGTTTGCACTGAGTGAGGTTGACGTGACCATTAAAAAAAAAAACACCAGCGACATTAATCGTACCTTCTGCTGCCACTATCTACTGACCAATTTTAAATGTAAAATGATAATGTTTATATAACAGGGTTATCAGGTTACTCAGCTTGACTGTCCAGCTTGACGGTGGGTAATTCTGCTGAAACTCTAAAAGTGCAATAACAGAAAGGATTTGGTTACCGCTCGCTACAGCTTGCGCAGTAGAATAGAATGCACCACACTCCAGTCGAGCCCTGGTCGGCCACTCATATATGCAAATGTATAAAGGTAGTATAAAAAGGCTGAATACACCTTTGTGGGTCCATGGGGCCAGATGTATAATCTGATGTGGGTACGGTAGTTTGATTTTGATTTGTTTTCAAGTCAATTATTTTTCGTATAATTGATTTTGGGGTAACACATTTAGGGAATACCTTAAAGAGCCTCAGAGGAGAATCTTGTTCATAGGTAGAGGTTCAGCTTACCAGGGTTCCTCTATTTACTGGTAACCCTCCCCTTTTGGCCGAAGAGGACAGGATGCAAGGAAGACCTGACTGCAGTAGATGGAAAGATGGAGACTCATCCGATGGCGACATTCTGTGGGAGTTAGTTGCATTGGTTCTGAAGAATCAAGTGTAGGTAGTAGGAAGAGCCGGAGCCATGGTTGCTTTGGAGGGGACGACCTCCAGTCTTGTCCACTGGCTGTAGGCTTGCTGTAGATGGCTGTTGCCCTCAGAAAAGAGTCCTCAAACCTGTAGACCATGAAAACTCTTGCATGATATTTACTGCCGTCTGTTTTTTCTTCATCCTGAGTGGAACTCTTTGGTTGTGTGTTTGTGTTGAAAGCTTTGGCTCTCTTGGGGGTTTCTATCATCCACAAATTTGAAATTTATCAACAGTGGAGAAGTAATAGGGTAGTAATAGGGTAGCAAGCTATGTGTACAGTACTTCATCCAGAAGTATTCTACTCCACGTGTGCTTGAGCTTGGCTGGAGGTTTTTTGAGCAGTTTGTGGTTTTCCTCATAGTTCTTTAAGTATGGTATTCCTCTGACATAGTGGATCATTTGTGTTGATCTTTGGCTATTTCATGGGCTTATTGTAAGCTTTTTGTATGATGGATAAATGTAAATAAATGTACAACTTTCCATGCTTCATTATAAGTGTTCTCTGATCTCGATAAAAGAAACTTTCAACCGCTTTGCGTGCCTCGAGATAAACATCTTCTCAGTTGCTGGCAGGGAGTTCATGCCAACGAGAGTCATAAAAAACATTTTCCAATCTGTAAATATTAAAAGGTCACCACTAAACCTGGTGGGTCCAGGGACTGGCACACGATTCATACTTAATGATCTGCTGATTGCTTGAGCTAGACTGACAGACTCCTGGGACATTGTCATTCCAGGAGCTACTTCGCAAGGTTGGAATGACGCAGCGTCCAGATTCAAATGAGGTACAGTTCGCATTCTGTAGCAAGAAGAGCTAGTTCTGTCATTAATGCCTTTGTTGTGTATTCAAAAACTTTAAAACCGCAATTTGCCCTCACTACTGCTGCTGTTGCGGCCTCTTTTGCCACTTTTAACTGCTGCACTTTTGCTTTCTTTTGCTCCAACCATTGTTGCATTTCCACCTTGATTTGTTTCATTTGGCCTTTGAGTACTCAAGCTCAGCAGCAAGCTCTGCTCTTCATCTACTCGACTGCTATGGGTACTGGTTGAGCCAGAGAGCTGCTTCTAGTTTTAGTTTTGATATGGTAAAAGACAGAACCATGGTCCTTTCTGTTTAGCATTTCTCTTACTCTTTCTTTTTTGAGTTGAGCATTCTAATTTCCATTAATAGTCTCCAGAGAGTTGCTTATGAGCTTACAGATTTCCCTTGTTAGCATAACACCAGTGTCCATTTTGCCCTTATATAAAATATTAGGCTACAAGTTACATTACCCAGTGTAATACATAGAGCTCAAAATGGATTAATCTTTGGCCGCCAAGAGTTTAAAAATCTTAGAAGAGTCCCTGTCAGATAAGGGTCTCTTATCTTCAGATGCTGAAACCGGCCTTTGACAAGGTCAAATCTATTATCTATTATCAGTTTATTGGTTTGGTTTGAACAAAAACATGGAAGGTGTTCTGGTAGTAAAAATATATGCTAGGACACCTTCATACCCGCACAGAGGTACATTAAGCAAGGATCCAAACCCCCAAACGCTCACATAGAACCCTGCGATGAGCTGGAAACTCCAGCATCCAAAATGTTATGTCTGGAGTCTGGAGCTTCACTAACTGCTCTGTCTCCTCAGATTTCAGAACCTTGTGGAACTCCTTGACCAACCTATTGAATAAAGAGGAAACCAGCATAGAAACCAGTCACAGTTGCCTTAACCAGTGCCTTTTCTGTGCTGTAGTGAGCTCTAAAACCTGACTGAAACATCTCACACAGGCTGTTCCTCTGCATGTGCTCGGGTAACTGAGTCACCACCACCTTCTCAAGAATTTTAGATTAAAGGAAAGTTGGATATAGGCCTATAATATCCTATATAATAACCTGTCACTAAAGAACAATTGATGTGGTCCACGATAGAACTGCCTCTCAGTGGTAAAACATCCTTCAACAGGTGTGTTGGGATGGGATCTAAGAGACACGTGATAGGCTTGGATTTCTGAATTAACGGAGACGCCTATATAGGGCTGAAGGAGTTTAAGGGTTTGTTGGAGACCCTGTATGTCCCCCTCCCCCTACACACACACATAAATCTCTTCCTCACCCTCCTGGGCAGTGCCTCCTTCCTTCAGACTCGGGTCCTCTACCAGAGGCCTGGGAGTCTGAGGGTTCTTCGAAGGATCTTAGCCGTTCCTAATACTGTGCTCTTCTGAACAGAGATCTCTGATGTGGTTTGGTTCCTGGTATCTGTTGGAGCTATCTACTCAGCTTGGACATTACTGCCCCTGGTGTCACAATCACTATTGTTAGCACTGTTGCCTTCATACCCCACATTTTCTCTAGCTCCTCTTTCAGCCCCTGGAATTTCTCCAGCTTCTCATATTCCTTCTTTCTGATGTTGCTATCACTTGGAATGACTACATCACCACCACCACTGTCTTCTGATGTTTATCTACCACCACTATATCAGGCTGACTCAGGCCCAGTTCCCAACAGACTAAGCTACCACCGGCCTGTCATGGTGTTAAAAAAGGTAAAACAATATCTTAAACTGAGTCGTTTGAGTGAAGTTTCGATGTTACATTGACATGATGTCCTCTCCTCTCCTCTCCTCTCCTCTCCTCTCCTCTCCTCTCCTCTCCTCTCCTCTCCTCTCTCTCCTCTCCTCTCCTGCCTTTTCTCTCCTTTACCTGTACTCCCTCTCTACCCCAAGTTCTCTCTACCCCCCCATCATGGGATTCTGTTAAGCGCCTAGAAACAATTTTTATTGTAACAGACGCTATATAAATAAAGATTGATTGATTGATTGATTTCTGTTTACACCACAGGATTTTCCTGTTGTGTTCTATTTTATATGGTAGTTAGAACAGCACCCAGATCACAGAAAAGGTCTGCTGAAATATCCCATAATACCAGATTAACAGCTTTTATTGCTTTAGTGTTTGGATGTGCTGAGATGAGCAGACACGACCTCCTGCCGCCGTGCAGCAGGTGCTCCAGCCTGGCTGTCGGCACACATGATTCAGAGTGTGACAGAATCAGAAGCACAGATATTTTTACCAGCAGATCCTGCTGAGCTCCCTGTGGTCTTGTCTCTGTCATTCACTCTAGCTTCTCATTAAACCGCTTAGCTTTTACCATTAAACATCAAAACTGCAAGATGATTCAAAGAAAAAAATATAAAAGCCAAAAAAACAACACAAAAGCAGCATCACAATCTCTTAGAGAGGATGTGAGAAAACAGAAGAACAAGTGAGAGTTGAACATTTTGCTGTTTCTCCCCTTAGAAGAGTGAGAGTGAGGACAGAAAAAGGATGGAAAGGGGACAGAAACAGTCACATACATATATGCTAACATGTATGCTATCACGCTGGACATGTTTTGCTCAGGCCCAATGTTGTGACAGGGGACTAACACCAATTATCTCTCTGTCACCAAAAATGGCCATTTTCTCCTGAAAGCAATTTTTTACTTTCATCATTTAGCGGACGATTTTGTCCAAAGTGACATCAGGCACAGTACTCAAAGGCTTTAACACACTGGAAATCCAAGTCATGGTGAGGTTGAAACAGGCTGGACAGGCAGGATCAGGCTAGTTGGAGAGCTGCAAACAAAGACCCGGCACCGTAAGTTCGAGGCACGAGAACAGGAATAACCAAACACATGAGTCACAAAGAGTTGCTTGAGCCGAACTGAGGGAAGAACAACGAATTAGTGAAGAAAGAAGTGTGGACCAGTCTTTTAAAACAGGATGCAGGTGTAGATGATTTTGCATAGATTAGTATCAGGTGTGTAGAGTGTATTATGGGAGTGAACTGGAAAGCAGCCCTGTCCAGGCTGGAAAAAGAAACTAGGAAAAGACTGACAAGAATCAGTTGGGAGGGGGAGAGGGGAAACACTAGGCAGAACTCCTGACAGCAGTCCCCTCAACAGGCACCTCAAGGCGACCCACTAGACCTGTCCATTGTACCCAGTATCCGGGTCCAGGATAAAGGAACAGGGCACCTAGAAGTGTTCCTCAGGCCCATATCTCCGAAACAATTAGGTATTGGAGACAACGTCCCTGTCAAGCATTCACCAACTGCTGCATTTTATAGGCAGGATGATCATCAATGAGCCGGGGAAGGTGGGGGCTTGGAAGGAGGGGACAGAGGGCTAGTGGAAACACGCTTTAGGGAAACATGGAAGGTTGGATATTCATGGACTCGGGTAGGGTCAACCGGATGGCAGAAGCACTGATCATTTTCCCGATGGGGAAGGGATGAATGAAGCGGGGAGAGACCTTCCATGACTTGCTGGCCAATAGGATATTGTGGGTGGAAAGCCAGACCATGCTGTTCAGCCCCTGGTAGTTGATGCATGGTCATGCATGGTGTCTCGATCTTCTTTTCCGTGAAGAAGAAGCCTGCCCTGAGAGGTGAGGAGGAAGGACAGATAATTCCTTTGACATTCCACTGCCTCCCTCTCTGGAGAGGACCTTCTCCTTGCCAAATTGCTCTAAGCTAGGGATTTCTCTGAAGTGGGACCCTGGCTCCTCAGTAGCCCTTCTGCTTTTTTTTTTCTTGAGCCTGGTATTTTGGTTGCCCCGGACAACCAGAAATGAAATGTCCAATACACAACACTTGCATGAATCCTGCAGTGTTCATGGGGTTAGTCTTACATGCCCCCACTGCATTGACTGTTGAGCCACACGTGGGGTGTTTGATAACAAAGTGAGGCTAGCCTGGAATGGGCTAGTCTGTGCTAGGAAGGACAAGGGAGAAATTGGAGAAACGGGGAGTACCGGTGTGCAGGATACTCGTTTCCTGGCATCTTGGTCTCAGCGCAATCATGGGATTCGTCCCAGAAGTCAACCAAGTACTCAGCCACAGGGTGTTTTCCCTGGCGGAGAGTCAGCAGGTGGGTGGAGGCAATTCTGGATTGATCCGGGTGATCAAAAACACATTTTCTTCAGATTTCCCCCTAGCTCCTTGTAAGGCATTGCTTCCTGGCGATTGGGGAACTGACTGCCTCCACCCAGGCCAATGCCTTGGCTCGTAGCAGACTGGCTAGATAGGAAAATGGGGACAGCATGTGCCTTCCGTTGGAACACTAACTGTTATTGAAGCGAGAAGCCAGGACACTTGTCCAGCCCCCCATAGGATGGCTCTGGATCAAAGACATGGAATTTGGTGTCGTCCCGCTGTGCTGAGAGCGGGAGTGGTGGGCTGAAGGGCGGAACAGGGAAGAACTGCTGAGTTTAGTCTGACACTGCCTTAGCCATGTTAGTACTGGGCCTGTAACAACCGTGTTGACCGAGTCACAGGTGTGTAGATGTTATGATGGGAGTGAACCGGAAAAGAGCCCTGCCTAGCCTGCGGCTGACAATGGCTCGGGTGCTGATAGATGCTGGGGAAATCCAGCTGGAGGGGCAGTTGAGGGCTTTTGTTGAGCAGATGTGGCAGGGCGTGGCCTGCCCTCTGAACAGGTGCCATATGGAGGTAGTGCCTTAATTGGTGGGTGGGGAGAAAAGGTTTATATAAGGCACTGCCTCCAGCTGGCTTTAGTTTTTTCCCCCTTCGACGGTACGGCGGGGTTGCGGCTTATCTGGGCGGTTCAACCAACAGAAACTTTTTCACAGAGCGAGCATGCTGTTTGGCAGCGCCAAGAAGGTTGGTGCTTCCTCCCGCCATCCTTCCGCCTAGAACGCTTTGCTGTAAGGGCACGCGCGCTAGTTTGCACTGGGCAGTTGGCTGCTGGCTGGCGTCCGTGGGTCACGTTGCCCCAGCGGGAACCCTTCACGGAGTGGTGGCGCCACCAGTCGGCACAGACTACCTCGCTTACTGGACCCACTGCTGCTTTGGCTCCGTCCTTTAGTTCGGGACTCTCTCCTGTTCGCTCTCGCTCTCTCTCTTTCTCCCCTCGCTCGGAGAAACAGCGCTGAGACGTAGTGGTGCCGCCGAAGCGACCACGGAGTTATTGCCTTCCTTTTAGACTCTTAACAGCGTGTAAATTGTATCATCAACCTATATTTACTCTTTTTAGGTTTTTTTTTTCTTTTTTTTTAGTTGACGTTGTGTTCTTTTAGACGATCTGGTCACAATTTATTTGCTGTCTGTGTGTGGTGTGTGTGTGTGTGTGTGCGCGTGTGTGCTCGTCACGTCAAATTGTTTATCACTGAAAGTTTAATTGTTCCTTTTCTTTGTGGACAGGTGCTGCGGGCCACGGCGGGGACCCAACCCCTGGTGGAGGGCGTTTTCATCACACCCCTCGTGTGTGGTTTTGTTTGCAGTAGCACGGGTGTTTTTAGTTTGTTTATCTCCCCTAATTGAGTTTTACCTGCTGGTGGGGCCCCAGCCCTGTCCACCCCTTTTCTTAATTTAACTTTTATACAGCCGAGTTATATTTTGTTGAGTATTGGATTAAATAAAATTGTAGTGCATAACCCTCGATCCCGTCTCTGCCTCTGGAATAGAACTTATCTAACAGGCGCGTGCCTGTTCTCCGGTTAATTCCTGGGGTGAAATTCCCCAGGTGGCGTTGTCGTCAACCGTTACACCTCTCTCCACCCCGCCACATCTTGCCGTTGTCGGCAGGATTCCATAGGATGGCTCTGGATCAAAGACATGGAATTTGGTGTCGTCCCGCTGTGCTGAGAGCGGGAGTGGTGGGTGAAGGGCGGAACAGGGAAGAACTGCTGAGTTTAGTCTGACACTGCCTTAGCCATGTTAGTACTGGGCCTGTAACAACCGTGTTGACCGAGTCACAGGTGTGTAGATGTTATGATGGGAGTGAACCGGAAAAGAGCCCTGCCTAGCCTGTGGCTGACAATGGCTCGGGTGCTGATAGATGCTGGGGAAATCCAGCTGGAGGGGCAGTTGAGGGCTTTTGTTGAGCAGATGTGGCAGGGCTATGTATGGTTGCAGTCAGTCCTACGTCACCCTACAGCAAGCCTTCTTTTCGCAGCAGCAGCTGGAAGGTGAGACGCTGCAGGAATTTTCATTGGCCCTGATGTCTCTAATGACCCGCGTGAAGAGGCAGGCACCAAACGGAATTCCAAACGCCGATGTGCTTCTGAGAGACCAGTTTATTGAGCATGTGCTAGATGGTTCCCTTTGTCGCGAGCTAAAGCAGCTGGTTCGTCGCCAGCCTACTATCACCTTGCTTGAACTGCGTGGCGAAGCGATCAGGTGGGAGAGGGAAGGTCTCCCAGGTGGCACTAGGGGTCGTAGTGTTTCATTGCCAACTGCTTACGGTCTCCAATGTGGAGTGCAGGGTCGCCCGACACAGGTCCCGCAGGCCAGGCCCCAAGAACCAGGCTTGGACGCTGTGATGGATCTCTTGAAGCGCCAACAAGAGCAGTTAAATCAGCTAACAATGACGGTAGCTTCCTTGCAGGCCCCTCCTCCCTTAGCCCCAATCTCCCGTTCGGGCCCCTTGATTTGCAGGCGATGCCAGCAGCCTGGCCGAATGCGATGGTGAGCGGGCTCCTCCCCGCCGGCGCGTAAATTCTGTGGCCGGCTACGACACACAGGCTAGGTCCTCCTCTTCTCAGCAGTCGGGAAACTGAAGCCCACTGAGTTGCCGAGCCACAGCTCAGTCGGGGAGTCCACAGGCTCGCCGTCACCCGCTATAACCAAGCTAATTGCTCCCTGTCCTAATATTACTGTGTTAATTGGGGGAATCGGTGTTGAGTGCTTGGTGGATACTGGTTCCATGGTTTCCACCATAACTGAGAGCTTCTTTCGGGCCCAGTTTGGGTTTTGGGGCCATGACCGCCTTCAGTCATGTCAATGGCTGCAGTTGCGTGCAGCTAACGGGTTAGCCATTCCATATGTGGGTTATTTGGAGCTTGAGGTGGAACTGTGCGGCAAGGTGATACCGTGTTGTGGTATCCTCGTGGTGAAAGACCCGCCTGGTGCTTCTTCGTCCCCTGGGATCCTTGGGATGAACGTAATTCGCAGATGCTACCAAGAGCTTTTTGGGGTGTTCGGTTCATCCCTCTTCGAGTCGCCTTTTGTGTCAGGCGCAGCGGGTCCAGTTGTGGCCGCCCTTCAGTGCCACCAGACAGCACAGCACAGCCAAACCCTCAGGGTGACGTTAGGGTCCGTGGAGGGCAAGTAGTTCGGATACCTGGTGGGGTGATGAAGCTGGTCGCGGCCACCTGTTCTGAACAGTTTTCGGGTCAGAGCGTTTTGTTTGAGCCCCCCCAGTCAGGGTTGCCAGCTGGGCTGTTGGCTTCACCATGCCTGCTAAGGGTTGTCCATGGCACTGTGTGGGTACCAGTTGTCAGCTTGCCTGCAGGGATAACTGAGGTAGGGTTGACCACAGCCACATTGGCCTCCCAGTCCGCCGTCCCATCCGTACTTGATAGGATAGGGTCATGGGACCTTTCAGCCTTAACTGAGCTGGAACAAGCCAGTGTTCGGTCTTTGCTGGACCAGTACAGCTCAGTGTTCGCAGCCAATGATGGTGACTTGGGGTGTACGAACCTAATTTCACACGAGATACCACTGCTTGATGATGTCCCTGTGCGGCAACGGTACCGTCGCATCCCCCCTTCAGAGTATGAGGCAGTGAAGATGCACATTAACCAGCTTCTTGAGTCACAAGTCATCTGTGAGAGCTCCAGTCCCTATGCCTCACCTATCGTGTTGGTGAGGAAAAAGGATGGTGGCTTGAGGCTCTGTGTGGATTATCGGCTCCTGAACAGTAAGACCAGAAAGGATGCCTTTCCACTGCCTTGTATCGAGGAGAGCCTGGACGCTTTATCGGGGGCCCGCTGGTTTTCCACTCTTGACCTTGCCAGTGGGTATAACCAAGTGCCTGTGGCTGAGCAGGACCGTTCCAAGACCGCTTTTTGCACCGCCTTTGGTCTTTTCGAATTCAATCGGATGCCTTTTGGCCTTTGCAATGCGCCAAGCAACGGCTGATGCAACGCATGTTTGGCGATCAGCAAGGTCAGTCCCTCCTGCTTTATCTTGATGACATAATCATCTTTTCATCTTCTGTCAAGCAACACCTACAGCGGCTGGAAATGGTGCTCAGGCGACTGCAGGGGCAGGGCCTTAAGGTCAAAGTGGAGAAACGTGCAATTTTCCAGGAGCAGGTGTCGTACTTGGGACACATCATCTCCAGCCAGGGTGTCTCGACCGATCCCAAGAAAATAGAGGCTGTGGCTGGCTGGCAGCGTCCTCGTCACATTAGTGAGTTGCGGTCCTTTTTAGGGTTTGCCAGTTATTACAGGCGTTTTGTCGATGGCTTCGCCAAGATGGCTAAACCCTTGCACCAGTTGGTAGCCGACCTGGCTGGCACTAAAACAAAACAGGGATCTGGCCGGGCACTGGGCTCCGCATGGACGCCCGAGTGCGAGGAGAGCTTCAATGCTCTAAAGTCAAGGTTGGTTTCCACCCCAGTATTGGCTTACGCGGACTTCTCGCGTCCTTTCATCCTTGAAACTGACGCTAGTCATAGTGGGCTTGGTGCAGTGCTCTCCCAGGAGACAGATGGTTGCGTGAGGCCGGTGGCTTATGCGAGTAGGGGGCTCCGGCCCACTGAGCGCAACATGTCCAACTATAGCTCTATGAAGCTAGAATTTCTTGCGCTCAAGTGGGCCGTGACGGAGAAATTTAGAGAGTATCTGTTGGGGCATAAGTGCATTGTGTACACAGATAATAACCCCTTGAGCCACCTTCAGTCGGCTAAGCTGGGGGCGGCCGAGCATAGGTGGGCTGCTGAGCTTGCTGCTTTTAATCTGGAGATCAAGTACCGGTCTGGGCGAAACAACCGAAATGCGGACGCACTGTCGCGACAGTACGCACCAACGCCGGATTGTGTCATCCCATCCTTGCCTGGCACCTCTGTCCCGTGTAGCCTTCAGCCGAACATCCAGCCTGGTCCTATGGTTGGTGCCTTGCAGTCCTTGATTTCTATCCTTCCATCCCACTCTCCATCTGACCTTCGCTTGATGCAGGAAGAGGACCCTTTATTAAAGGAGGTGTTGGTGTTGTGGCGACATGGGTCTCTCCCTACCTCTGCTGAGAGGAGGCAGCTCTCTCAGCCCGCAATTGTACTGTTGCGCCAGTGGGACCGCCTGGTCGAAAAAAAATAGGGTGCTTTTCCGGCGGGTGTTCCGCCCCGATGGTGGGGAAGAACAACTCCAACTTGTTTTGCCCGCGGTGCTCAAGGGGGACACCTTGCATCAGCTCCACCAGGAGCATGGACATCAAGGCACGGAAAGGACCACCGAGCTGGTTCGGCAACGCTGCTACTGGCCGGGAATGTCGTCCGACATCAAGAAGTGGGTGCAGCAGTGCGAACGCTGTCAAGTTGCGAAGGACTCGGGGCAGGTTAATTGGCGTTACATGGGCCACCTTCTCGCATCCTGGCCAAACGAGATTTTGGCAATGGATTTTACTTTGCTTGAACCTTCTCGTAATGGCTTTGAGAACGTCTTAGTCATGACTGATGTGTTCAGTAAATTTACAGTGGCTGTTCCCACCCGGGACCAGCGAGCGGTGACCGTAGCCCAGGTTCTGGTCACAGAATGGTTCACAGAATGGTTCTATAAGTATGGGGTTCCAAGTACACTCTGACCAGGGCAGAAGCTTTGAGAGTGGTTTGATTTTCCAGCTTTGTGCTTTGTATGGGGTTGCCAAGTCCCGCACTACTCCCTATCATCCGGCCGGAAATGGTCAGTGTGAGAGGTTCAACAGGACACTTCACAACCTCCTGCGAACATTGCCGGTTTCCCGAAAGTGGGACTGGGCTTCTTGTCTTCCGCAAGTGCTTTTTGGTTACAACACTACACCTCATCAGAGCACTGGTGAGTCACCGTTTTACTTGATGTTTGGGCAGGAGCCCCTTCTTCCCATTGACTTTCTCCTGGGTCGTGTGCCGGACCCGATTCCCGGTGAGGTGCAGGACTGAGTGGTAGAACACCGAGCCAGGCTTTGTGTAGCATTCGAGGGTGCTCGCGAGAAACTAGTGATGGCAGCGAGCAAGCGCAAGGAGAGACACGATCTGTTCGTCCGAGATGCACCTCTGCCAGTGGGACAGTTGGTGTACCTGAGGGACCATGGTGTTAGAGGCCGCCATAAGATCCAAGACCTCTGGAGCTCTGTTGTCCACCAGGTTGTGCGGGCCCCTACTGGCGACGGTATGGTCTATACTGTGGCGCCCGTGGGTGACCTGGGTGGAACTCGGAATGTCCATAGAGACATGTTAAAGGCGGTCATTCAGCCCGAAGTTGTGGCCCTCTCCTCACCAACTTCCCAATCTTTGTCTCCTCTGTGGACGACTCTTCCAACAGCGATCTCTGGCTTCTGGTTTCCGAGGCCCCGGTGCCATCCATTGCCGTGCCGCCACCATTTGGGACCCCTCAGGCGTCCTCTGCCCCGGCTGCAACAGCACCCAGGGTGCGTGCAGTCTGACTGCACCCGTAAGTAGCAGCGATCCATCACCAACAGTGCCCCCAGCTGACCAGCCTTGCAGTAGTCAACAATCCCTGCGTCGGACTGCTCGTTCAACTGCTGGCAGTCACTCAAACAGGCATCACCTTCCACGGTCAGTTAATTCTCAGGAGGAAGTTTCTAATCGGCCGCCAGACTCTGCGTCCAATTCCCTAATGGCAGTGTTTCGACCTTGGCGCTAACTTGGCCCAGTCTCTCGTCGGGTCGACGATCCAAAAGGTAGGGGTGGATGTGGCAGGGCGTGGCCTGCCCTCCGAACAGGTGCCATATGGAGGTAGTGCCTTAATTGGTCGGTGGGGAGAAAAGGTTTATATAAGGCACTGCCTCCAGCTGGCTTTAGTTGTTTTCCCCCTTCGACGGTACGGCGGGGTTGCGGCTTATCTGGGCGGTTCGACCAACAGAAACTGTTTCACAGAGCGAGCATGCTGTCTGGCAGCGCCAAGAAGGTTGGTGCTTCCTCCCGCCATCCTTCCGCCTAGAACGCTTTGCCGTAAGGGCACGCGCGGGTAGTTTGCACTGGGCAGTTGGCTGCCGGCTGGCGTCCGTGGGTCACGTTGCCCCAGCGGGAACCCCTCATGGAGTGGTGGCGCCACCAGTCGGCACGGACTACCCCGCTTACTGGACCCACTGCTGCTTTGGCTCCGTCCTTTAGTTCGGGACTCTCTCCTGTTCGCTCTCGCTCTCTCTCGCTTTCTCCCCTCGCTCGGAGAAACGGCGCTGAGACGTAGTGGTACCGCCGAGGCGACCACGGAGTTATTGCCTTCCTTTTAGACTCTTAACAGCGTGTAAATTGTATCATCAACCTATATTTACTCTTTTTAGGTTTTTGTTTCTTTTCGTTTCTTAGTTGACGTTGTGTTCTTTTAGACGATCTGGTCACAATTTATTTGCCTGTCTGTGTGAGGTGTGTGTGTGTGCGTGTGTGCTCGTCACGTCAAATTGTTTATCACTGAAAGTTTAATTGTTCCCTTTCTTTGTGGACAGGTGCTGCGGGCCACGGCGGGGACCCAACCCCTGGTGGAGGGCGTTTTCATTACACCCCTCGTGTGTGGTTTTGTTTGCAGTAGCACGGGTGTTTTTAGTTTGTTTCAATATCAATATCAATATCAATCTTTATTTATATGGCACTTTTCATACGCTAGGTAGCACAAAGTGCCTCACAAAGGATAAAAACAGCAAAGAGAACAAGAGAATCAAGAAAAGGACACACACACACACATGCATACAACACACTTACACACACATCCACACACACAAACAAGCTTAGACAAGTTGAGACATGGCTGGGCACCGAGACCTGAGGCGAAGGAGACGCCACCTTTGGAGGCCCACCCTTGGACGTCCCCAAGAGGAAGCATGTAAAGATTAAAAAGGGTTGGACCTAAGATTGACCCTTGGGGAACCCCACATCTTGTCTCATCGATTCTCGAGGAGCATGTATCCATACTTACAAAGAAGCTTCGATCAGTAAGGTAGGAGGTGAACCAGTTAAGAACAGTACCAGAGAGGCCGACCAGGTTCTTCAGTCTATTCAATAAAATATGGTGGTCTACTGTATCAAAAGCGGCGGTCAGATCCAGTAGAACCAACACCGTGAGCTTTTTGTTGTCTAGGTTACACCTGATGTCATTTAAAATCTTTAAAAGGGCTGTCTCTGTACTGTGGTTCATCCTAAAACCAGACTGATGCCTCTCTAAAATATCATTTGAGTTTAAAAAATCATTTACTTGGTTAAAAACAAGTTTTTCTAAAAATTTTACTTAAAAATGGTAGGTTGGATACAGGCCGATAGTTATTTAAAACGCTGGGGTCTAGATTGCTCTTCTTCAGAAGGGGCTTCACCACCGCCGTTTTAAAGGAGGTGGGGAAGACACCCGTCTGAAGAGAGCAATTCACCATATATAAGAGATGTTCCTCAAAGAATCCATAAAATGTTTTGAAAAACGGTGTGGGAATTGGGTCTAAAAGGCAGGTTGTGGGCCTAACTTGGGAGAAAACTCGACCAAGTGTCCTCGCATCAACCAAGACAAAACTCTCCAGTGTCTCCTCAGGTGAGAGCAATGATCCAGGAGTGTTGTTGATTAAAATTTGCTGTGATAAAAGACTGGATCTAATATTATCGATTTTACTCCTGAAGTGGTCTGCAAAGGCCTCGCAGAGGGTGTCAGTCGTTGTTGTGGGACACCTGTTAAAATTACCGTTGGTTAAAAGCTCAATGGTGTGGAATAGAAATTTGGGGTTGTTTTTATTGTTGGAGATTAGTTTTTTTAAATGAGAGGTTCTTGCCTGCTTGATTGTGTTATTGTAGGTTTTGAGGTGTTGATAAAATATTTCTTTATGAATGGTCAGTTTGGATTTCCTCCACCTCCTCTCAGCACTCCTGCAGGTTCTTTTCAGTTTTCTAGTTTCTTCATGTTTATCTCCCCTAATTGAGTTTTACCTGCTGGTGGGGCCCCAGCCCTGTCCACCCCTTTTGTTAATTTAACTTTTATACAGCCGAGTTATATTTTGTTGATTATTGGATTAAATAAAATTGTAGTGCATAACCCTCGATCCCGTCTCTGCCTCTGGAATAGAACTTATCTGCGCGTGCCTGTTCTCCAGTTAATTCCTGGGGTGAAATTCCCCAGGTGGCATTGTCGTCAACCGTTACACCTCTCTCCACCCCGCCACACATGCAATGGAGAGCCTCAGGCCACCAAGACCCAGCTCCAGCTGGAGAGGAGGAAGGATGGATGATACCTGCTTAGAGTAAGTTCTTAATATATTCTTCCATCATGGGATCCCCTGAGAGCTGCTCAATGGTGCAGTCAGGCTCTTGATGTGGAGGAAGAGAAGACGCTTTACTCTAGAGAGGCCTTTTTATCCTCATGGTTGTCAGTGTGTAGTGGCAGGTGTTGAGATAGCAATGCGCAGAACTTTTGATTTGCTTTATGATCTATCATCAAACCTAGTTACTGCAAACACTGATAATGTTGCTGTTGAAGCCTGGTCTGGCTTTTTGGGGGAGCTAGTAAAGATATAATGATGGAACAGGTAAATTTAGCGGAGGGGAAGTGGAACACTGACAGCACCTGGACCCGTGCTAGAGCAGTCTTAGCAGAAAAGACACAGAGGGACATAAATCTGTCTTAAATTATTCAGCCTGGAGGGGATGATGCTAAAAATGATTAAAAAAAGATGATTATTCGTTTATTTCCTGTAATGTAATCAGGAGTTTCTGAATGTTTAATGCAGACGTGTTGAGCCTCCAGGACACCAGCCATCAGAATTGCTTTAGAGGAAAATAGCAAAACCAATGATGAGATGGATCATGGTGGAACTAGAAGATCAAACGTGCAATCCTGTAGCTGCCATGCTGCTGCCATCAGAAAAGGACTTTTACTGTTGGGCAAGTGGATGAAAAAATAGGAGAGAAAGTTGCGAGAGTTGAAAGACTCGGTGGAACACTTCCAATAAAGCTCCTGTTCCAATGAATAGCTTTGTCTCCACAGGGAGGACTGCACCACACCTCTGCAGCATCCCACAAGCACCGCGGCTCTCCGCTGTGTCAGACATCAGCTCCAAGTCTATTTTGCAGCAACTTCACTTCCACGACGTATACGGAAACAGGCACATCCGGACCATCTAGGATCTGGATGACAAACTGTAAACCTTTTAAAAATCCTGTGACACAAGCAGGGTTCTGAGGAAGTGGAACTATTTTACAGAAAGAAAGACAAAGACCTGGTGGAAAACTGCAGGAGTTATGGGTGAGAATGTTCACTTCAAGTTAACCATCATTTCAGCGACTTTCTTATGTGTTCAAATAGCATCTCGTGTGTGTATCGCTGCATAGCTTCTCCAGCAGTGATGTAAGCACATGTTGCCCTCTCCTGATGCCTGTGTCTCCACCCTCTGATGTTGACAGGAAGTGAGGTGTGTGGCAGCTTCGCTCCTCCCTCAGAGAGGTGCTTCAGTCTGCAGTGCTGCACCACCCCCAGACCGAGCCAATGATCTGTCTGATCCCACAGAATGCAGCTGGCTTATCACCCGCTATGTTTACATGACACTTGAAAAAGGAATTATTGCCTCAATCCAACCGTAACTGGACAAGTGAAGTGCCTGTAAATGGGTTAGTCCAAGAGATATCGGTGCTCTTCGTGTCTGACCAAGATACACAGATAATGTGATGGCAAATCGATTTTCTCCACATGTTGCATACGAGGTAAAGAAAGCGGCACGATTATCTATCTTCCCCTCCTTTGAAATGCTGGTCTGCAGCCTGATTTCAGTGATTTCGCCTATTGGTGCAATAGATCAATAGGAAATGGGGCCACATGAAGGAGGAGGAGGACATTTTCCCCTCCACTTTCAGACTTTACCTGTTATTCCAGCATACTGGTGGTTGAGATATTAAGTCAGTTATGTCATTTTAAATATATTCATGTGTGAATTTTGGGAGAATTGATTATTGATCCTAAATGTTTATCACATTGTTTTAAAGGGGGTTGGCGGCAAAGAAGAAACTGAACATGTTGGGAGGAGAAGGAGTCGACCCCCATCCTGTATTGCTTATATGATGTGCTTTGTTCTGTCTTGTGAAGCGCACTGTTTGTGCTGGTCACATGTACAACATGTGCTACATGAATAAACTGAATGCACATACACTATGTGGCTCTGAGTCTCTCTGTCATCCAGTCTTGAGGTTTCATACTAAAGGACTCTGCATTAGCAGAGGTGGCCGACTGCTCTAACCATTGTCCAAAAAATGTTATGCATAAAAAAATTCATGAGACATGTTTTTCATTGCAAACATGGAAGTGAACCAAGAAATGAGCCCTCCAGGTTGTTTGTGGTCTATTATGTAGTAAAAAACCAAAACAAAGCTGCTGCTCTACTCGACTGATGCTCCGAGGCACTTCTACTCCGTGTCTTTTTAAAAAAATAAATAATGAGGGTATCGCTATAATAAGTTACAAGAAACGTACTTCAGAGATCGACTCGGAATCGGACTAGATCAGGAACACATGTTCCCACACAGGGCTTGGTAGAGGAGCTTTAACAGCAGCAGTAAAAATAATAGCAACCCCTTAGATCGTTTTATGCCCTTGGATATTTAGCATGCGAGATGTGTCACAGTCTGCTTCATGGCAATCAGGAGAAATCAGTTCACCTGTGGCACTCTGCCCAGTGTTCAGCCAATCTCATGCACCTGTATTGCTCAGTATTTAAACCCCACACTTCCACAAACTCATGTCTGACTTTCCAGGGTTGTTTGTCAGTGTGCATTCCTGGTATCAACGCTGCTCCTGACCACCCTGTTGCATCTGACCTCCGACCCCGCTGACCCACTCAACTCTACTGGCAGCTTATTTTACTTAATATAATGCATTTCTGTATGTATTTCTATGTTTTACTGATTCTCTCCTCTACCTGTCCTCCTCTCACTTCTCCTTTCTCTCTACCCAGCCCCCCCATCAGCAGGAGGGTCCCCCTACATGAGCCTGGTCCTGCTCAAGGTTTCTTCCTGTTACAGAGGAGTTTTTCCTGCCACTGTTGCTTGTTTGGGGTCAGGCCCTGGGATTCTGTAAAGCCCCAAGAAACAATTTTGATTGTAACAGACGCTATATGAATAAAGATTGATTGATTGATCATTGTCCCTGCAAACCATTAGGTGTGCCTGGCCTCGTGTAGGTCTGCTGCTGGTATGGTTTCTGTCTATCTGACTCAGGTGTATTCTCCATGTGGAAGAGAAGATTACCCCCTGTGGGAATTCTTACAAGGATCAATCTTTTGGGAGTTGCTTTCACATTGTGCCGTGACCTGAGCTTGTGATCAATAAAGTTTTTGCATCAATTACCCCTCCTGTGTTTGTGTGCTGCATTTGGGTCCAGATTTGATTCGTGAAAAGATATTCTGTTTAAGTCGGACCGATGGCCTGATTGGCACAGGTTTTTGCACATAATAACCCAGGCTCGATGAGCTGACGACTGCCTCAACCATGGGGGAGGACATCAAATAAAACTGGTAATCATCTGGCCAAACGGGCAGATGCACATGCACATAAAGAGCATGTCTGAAAGAACCGTACATAGGAAATTACTCAACACCAAAAACAGGCATAGCTGAGATCTGCAAATTATATGGCCACACTTTCTCAATTTAGCGTTGTCCTGTACCTGTACACATGCAAGGAAAGAACTAAAAGCATGTGCTAGAAATATCTTTAACAGGCAGACAAAAAGCATGCCTTGAATAGACAGGATCATTCCCAGGAAGGGATCCAACCAGTTGATAATCACTGACAGGGGGGTCAAATAATCCATCGTGGCCCACAATTCAAAAGGTTTGCCCACCCTTGCCCTAGAATATCCCCAAGAAAAGCATTAATCATCTTACCAGACCCAGGTACTCAAGAAGTTGCATCCTCCCTCCCCTCACGTGGTGATTATATGGGTTTGAGTGTCTCCCTGGCATGTCACAACTGCACTGGGGCCTGCCCTAAGGTCAGCAGTATCCATGTTTACTGGGAGTATGTTGACAGCAATAGGTTCTGCTGGTGGGGATGGTTATGGTTAAGGGAAGCCAAGAAGTCAATGGCAGTTGTTTCAATCACAATCCACTACTCTTTGCTCTGTTGGTCATCTCCCATTGGCAGGTGGTCTCAGTTTCTCCTTGGAGTCTGTCTCACCAACAAGAGGAGTGATTAGTGCAACCAGTCACAGCAGAGTTCAGTAGACATGCTTGATCTTTCCCACATCGTGTCCTGGGGGAAGATAGTTTCTTTTACAATCTTTACTTTTTTGGGACCCAAAATGTCCTGGACATTTAACTACTTTGGGCAAACCAATATAAGTGGATTACAATAATCCAACCTGGAGGAAATAAACACATCACTTTGAGACAGGATGTTTCTAACTTTAGCCATGTTCCATAGGTGATAGAAGGTGGTCCTTGAGACAAGCTCAACATGCTCAGCGTAAAGACCAATCCTGATTGAATACAGCTTTGAGGGTGGATTTATTAGTTTCTCTAGCCCTGAACCAAGAATTATGTTAATATTCCACTTCAGCGCCTCCTGCTGGTGACAGAAAATGTCAAATTCTGAATCTGACTGATCCCAATTCAACACAACTGCCAATACTGGCTAAATTATGCTCAATTATGCACAAGGGTTTCTCACGCCAAAATATTTCATTGTAACAAGGGCAAAATTACAGATTATATCAGCTCCATCCTGACTTCAATGAAGTGTGATAAGTTCACCTCTTTTTTGGAGTTGGCAGGAACAGTCTCGTGATAAACAGGTGGGGCGTCGGATATTTTGATTTAAGTGCTTGAATAATCAAGTGGTCATCGGAAGGTGTGGTTTTGGTTCCTGGCTGTGACCTTACACATAACGTAGATATTGTCACAGCTGCGGGCAATCATGCCCGTGAGCCGCCTCGCCCCGCACACCTGTTGTGCATCAGGACTCTAATGAGCGCTCGTCTTAAACCCCGGAGGCACACCTGCTCTCTGCCAGATCGTTATTCGTTCCCGATGACTTTCCAGCTTATTCCTGTTTGCCTGCCTGGTTCCGACCTTGCCTGTTCCTGACCATTCTGTTTAGCCTGCTCCCCTGTAAACTCTGTCTGCCTTCTGCCCGATCTCGACCTTGCCTGTCCCCAACTATTCTGTTCTGCTCGCTCCCCGGAAAATCCTGTCTGTTGTCTGTGTCCGACAATAAAGCGGTGTTCAGCCAAACTCGTGTGTCGCATTTGGGTTCTTATCTGGTTCCTGACAGATATGTTTGATTTTTGGTTTCTTTAGATATAAAAAACACCAAACTGTTTGTGGCACTTAAATAATATATACATATAATATTATAATAACTATATAATTTATTATAAATTATTATAAATTATTATTTATTATAAATTAACTTTATTGAGTGATTCCTTTAAATGTTTTTTGCATGTAATATGCATAAACTAGTTGGAAAAATTCAATGTTTGATGCCTTTCAACATGCAAAAGAATTCTGCAGTATGACGAACAAAAGGAGTGGTTGATGCCGAACTCTTGTTTGGTGGAAGATAACAGGCTCTGCTAGACAACTGAAGAGATACATGTTTGGTGTGAACTGCTTGAGTAACTATGGACCGTCCCAGAATGTTGAGATAAAACATTTTAATCATCAGTCCAAGGTCATCTGCTACATTAGGGTTAGGTTCCTGGCATAGAACAGAGTAAAGAGTTCAGCTCTGCTTCACCCTCAGACAACTCTGGATGTGCCAGTGTGCACATGTGAGTTGTGTATTCCTGTCAACTTTGTCTGCTTTTTGTGATCAGAGGATTCCAGTGAATCATTGTTAGCAGAGAATTCACCTGACAGACTTGATCCTTGGTCCATCGCCCTGGAGTTCAACAGCCCCTCCATCACAGACTGTGGAACCTGAATCTCTGCATGGAGAAGTCCAATTCTCCTGACTGAAAGACCTCCACCTGAATTGGTGATCAAAAGAGGCCAAGGACTGGGGGTGCAGCGGTGACAGATTCTGAACATCAGTGAGCACCAGGACATCTGCTGATAAGAAAAGGACAATTTTGGGATTCCGGGACTCCATGTAGAGGAGGAGAGGAGAGAATGGTTTGGTTTTCAAATCCCATTTATTTGCACTAACAAAAAAAACATCAAGTTGTCATTAACTTGTGGAATCAGTTTTAAACTATATTTTGGACTGAAGATGAAGAGAATGAAAGAAAAAAACCTTCCCTCAACCCTCAAACCATCCTTTTAAAAGTTCAAACAGTGCAGTGAGTAGCCTACATTCAACTAAAAATGATGATCTAAAAATTCCACCCGTGAACGAAAAACATACTCCTCCCCCAGTTCCGGATCAAGGTTGTGGCTATTGCCCCATGTATGACCCTCCACTGGAGGTCAGCGATCTGCCTTTCAGCAGGCATCTTATAGAGGCAGCTCAACTGCCTTTCGGGGAGACGTCTGGATCAAGAAACTCGGTCCACCTCGACTCCCTGTACCTTCAGTTCCGCAGTGTTTTGAGTAACAGCCAACATGCTCCCTTTAGGCCACATTAGTAAGGAGCAAATGTCCATTGCTGTCCAGATGTTACCTAGTTGTATTACTCCAGATCAAATGATCATCAACTCCAAACATTTATTGAAGGGATAAAAGCCACAACAATCTGCACGTTCCTGCTCCTAAACTCAGACTTGAGCCCTCCTCTGCTGGAGGCCAGAGTGGCACCATGCAGGGGGACAGAGGATAGCGTCTAACCAGGATAAGATGACTTCTCTTCAGTTTACTGACGCTCAGTGCATCACTCTTCTTCTCCTCCTTTCACCTCATCTGTACTCCTCGCTCCCTGCCCTCCGCCCCCCTCCTTCCATCTGCAGAGACAGGCTGAAGAAACTCTTGTGCGTGTTCTCCTCACTTAGCCGTGAACCTCCTCCTGGTGGATCCTCCATTTGGGTCATTTTCAATAACATTACGCTGGACAAATGATCATTCAGATATCCATTTCTCTGGATGGAGCTAGTCCTAAAGTAGCAATAGCCACATGGCCATATCACAGTTTCCAGGATTCACTCTCTTTATCTCCTGTGAACCACAAACAAGAGTATCTGAAGATCAGCATGACAAGAATAGGGGCCCCTCTCCTAGCTCTGACTGTTCGCCTTCTTGTGACTCTGCCACTCATCATCTGTGACAATGAGCCACGTTAATAACGAGAGCGTGATTAAAATCTCCAGATCTGCTGTCATTCAGTCAGTGAGTTCATCATCTGACAGCCGAGCTCTCAGCCTCCTCTTCCTCATGGCTGCGGCCACTTGTTCCATCACGACATGTCTGTCCTTTAGATCTCCAAGCAGCAGACTGTGCTAGCAGGCAGATGAATATTCCACCCATGTCAGATATTCCACCCATTGTCAACAACATCCTGTTTACCATCATGTAGCGCGACCCAACGCTGTAACGGTGACAATTTATACGATGCAATAGACAAAAGAAGTCATTTACCTTAAATGTATATTAGACATAAGGTGTCAATGTGGCCGGGCGCTCTCTAAAAGCACTGATAATAAGAAATATGCTAAACCAACAATGCCAATCAGGGATAAGTAGAGAGCCAAAGGACTCTAAAAAAAGGCTCAGAGGTTCTGTGAAATCAGGTGAACCGAGTTAAAAGCACCCAAAACTAACCACAGAAACCTAACTTAGCCAAGGTAGTGAAAACACAAACAATTTTGAAATCACAGCTGCTTCACAGTGCTTTAAACTGAGTCCCGTTCCAGTCCAGTCCACTACTCCTCTCTGTGTGCCTGTGTCTGTTCAAACATCCTCATTGCTCAGCTCTGTGAGGCTTCCTCACCCTGTCGGTCCCTGCCGAAAAAAGACATGGGACAAGTACGTTACCAAGCCTGTTACCACCACAAAATAGTCTGGACTCACAATAAGGCAGCAATAAATAAATAAAAAATAAAAATACCCATCACAGCAATGCAATAATTAAAATATAATAAAGCAAATTTGACCCTGTCACATTAAGGCTTAGGGTGATTCTGGTTCCATGTAGGGGGACCCTCCTGCTGATGGCCGGCTGGGTAGAGAGAGAGGAGAGGGGGGAGGACAGGTAGATGAGAGAATAGGTAGGAGAGGAGAGGCACAGAGCACAGAAACACATACAAATATACACTATTCATGCAAGCCGCCAGCCAAGTGGGTCAGCGGGGCCGGAGGTCATCATGCAGCTCTGAAGGCAGCGATACCTGTAAATGAATACAGAAGGGGGGGGAGAAGCAGAAAAACAATACAAGAATCAGCATAACTAGTCTGCTGGAGAGGAGAGGAGAGGAGAGGAGAGGAGAGGAGAGGAGAGGAGAGGAGAGGAGAGGAGAGGAGAGAGGAGAGGAGAGAGGAGAGGAGAGGAGAGGAGAGGAGAGGAGAGGATGCTGATGCTGATGCTGATGCTGATGCTGATGCTGCTCTGGACGCTGACATGCCTGCTTTATCTTTGTCTCTCATATATTCTGCTGGTAGAGCTAGCGGGACAGCAATGAGTGGTGTCCTGGCTGGAGCGGCGTCCCGGCTGGAATGATGTCCTGGCTGGATGTTTATTTGAGTAAGGCTGCTGCATTACAACAATGAGAATGTAAGACTAACAGATTATTGGTCATCCTTTTAACTGATACTAATTAAGATAAATACAAGATTAGCTTAAATGATTGCCACTAAACCACTTTGTCTTTACTGTGACTGCTTTGAAAATACATGACTAAAGTTAGAGGAAGGGTTCATCTTGAAACTCTGAGCTTTAAAAGGCTACAAACGCTAAAGATCCTCCTCCCAACTACCCAAGGGTTTGGTTCCAGCTCCTCATCTGACAGCTGCCAACATTAGAATTAATGCTCTTCATGTGGGGATAAAGCTTTCAGTGGACAAAGCCACTGAATAATAGCAAGTACAGGAACAATGAGCTTTATCAGAGGATCAAACAACAGGAACCAGAGCTGATAGTTCATTAGACAATGAGGACGATATCACGTTCATGTCCTCCATCATCATCTCTGTGTTCGTGTCAGACAGCTGCAGTCTGAAGAGTGCCCACACCCCATCTCAGCAGCATCTCTGCTCACACGGAAGAGTCATCTCTGAACATCTTCAATTTAACCCTGCAGAGACGAATCTGGGAGGACTCTGATCCAGATCCATTTATTTAAACAAATTATGCAAAGTCAACTATCTTTTTTCATGGATGGAAATAATGAATAAGATTATTACAAATGTTAAGTTCAATGAATCAATATTTATTTATATAGCATCTTTTACAATCAAAATTGTTTCAAGACGCTGACCCTAGACAAGCTACAGTGGCAAGGAAAAACTCCCCTTTAACAGGAAGAAACCTTGAGCAGAACCAGGCTCATGTAGGGGGACCCTCCTGCTGATGGCCGGCTGGGTAGAGGGAGAGGAGAAGGGAGAGGAGAAGGGAGAGGAGAGGAGAGGAGAGAATAGGCCTAGATCATAGAGAATATGTTCAGAAATACATTATATTAAGTAAATTATGCTGCCAGTAGAGTCAAGTTGAGTGGATCAGCGGGGTTGGAGGTCAGTATGCAGCTCTGAAGGCGGCAATACCTGTAGATGAATACAGAAGGGGGGCAGAAAAAACTACACAAGAAATAGCATCACTAGTCTATGTGATGAGGAGAGGAGAGGAGAGGAGAGGAGGAGGAGAGGAGAGGAGAGGAGAGGAGAGGAGAGGAGAGGAGAGGAGGAGGAGAGGAGAGGAGGGAGAGGAGGAGGAGGAGAGGAGAGGAGAGGAGAGGAGACCCTGACCCAGTGGGGTGACGGAGGCCTGTCAGGTGATCATGTTTCTGGACCCCGGCAGCCTTGGCCTATAGCAGCATAACTAAGATGTGACCTAATGATTAGACGACCCCCTAAGTATGATAATTTGTCTGTCTATGATAGTAACTGGAACTACAGAATTAGTAACAATAAGCTTTTTCAAAGAGGAAGGTTTTAAGCCTAATCTTAAAAGTAGCAATGGAGTCAGCCTCCCGTACCTGGACAGGGAGCTGGTTCCATAGCAGGGGGCCTGGTAGCTAAATGCTCGGCCCCCCATTCTACTCCTAGAGACTCTGGGAACCACAAGTAGACCAGCATTCTGAGAGCGGAGCGGTCTATTGGGCTGGTAAGGTGTCACTAGCTCCTCCAGGTAGGATGGAGCTAGGCCTCTGAGGACCTTGTAGGTCAAAAGAAGGGTTTTAAAAATTATTCTAAATTTAACGGGCAGCCAATAAGGCGACGCCATTACAGGAGTTATGTGATCTCTTTTGTCAATACCTGTCAGAACTCTGGCTGCAGCATTTTGGATCAACTGAAGGCTTCTTAAAGAGTTCTTTGGACACCCTGATAATAAAGAACTCCAGCCTGGAAGTAACAAATGACCACCTGCCAAAAAACTTTTCAGCATCTTGCCGTGTCAGTAGTTTCCTGATCCTTGTGATAAGTTAATATTACATATCTTTCATTTATGTGTATGAGGTAAATAAGTTAATGTAATTTTATTTTGGATGTGTTACTTATTTCAATTGAGCTGTTTTGAACAGAATGAATATTTTCTTAGCACAGATTTATCAAAAACAAGCCACTAAAGTAAGTCAAAGTTAGATTTTTTTTTTTGTAAAATGAGACTGTCAGTGTTGTAACCACAATTCAGCAGTAAAAGCTGGGCCAGACTAGAACGAGGCCCCTGTGAAATGTGGCGCAGCACCAGGAACCTTCTGAAGCTCCAGTTCACCATCACATCTGGGGAATCTCCCTCCTGTAGAGACAATATTCCAATCAGGCATTAATCAGCAACACATGGAGGACCTTGGTGGCGCCTGAATGTTTGGATGAATTTTCACTGAAGCACATTCTGTAAAAAAAGAAATTAAATATTGATTCCCAAAAGTGACAGGTTAAGATTAAATGGTGCATTCAAGTGCTACTGCTAACTGTTCTAAACTACGCTGCATTTCACAATGTGTCCCCGCTGTACTGTGTCCCTTCTGTAAGGTGTCCCTGCTGTACTGGGTCCCTACTGTAATGTGTCCCCGCTGTACTGTGTCCCTTCTTTAAGGTGTCCCTGCTGTACTGTGTCCCTTCTGTAATGTGGCCCTGCTGTAATGTGTCACTGCTGTAATGTGTCCCTGCTGTACTGGGTCCCTGGTGTAATGTGTCCCCGTTGTAATGTGTCCCTGCTATACTGGGTCCCTGCTGTACTGGTGCTGTGTCCGAAACCACCCCCTATACCCTACATAGTGCACTCAATAGTGTGGACACCATTTTGAAATAGTGTCTGAATTCCTAGTGAGCCTCGCTGTACCCTATGTAGTGCACTCAATGTATCCCACAATGCACTGCGAAAAGTAGTGTACAACTGATGCACCCTAACTCGGAAATGTATCCCATCAGCCTTTACAGTATTACGTGACACCATAAAGGCTGATGGGATACTTTTTTTTAAACGTAATTTCCACTGTGCTGTTTGATATATGAGATTTTTGGGAAATAAGAAATCAAGGTGTAATTTACAATTGATTTCAGTAGGGGTCCAATATCATCATCCTAAAATATTACAATATAAATGTGAAGAAAAAAATTTAATCAACCTTCACTGCCCCCCTCCCTCACTTAAAATTGTTCTTCAGAATCATCTGTTCCTCACCAGGCGACAGGATCTCAATAAAATAATATTTACAAAGATGAAAAGTAGCTCTGGATCCATTTCTTGATGAAAAATGGCTTTATTAAATGTTTCCCCTGCAGCGAAGAATATGACTTGAGAATGTGCCATCACGTCTTGGCTTGAAAATGTCACTGGACACTAATTGATTTAGGTAATAAGGAATTGTTATTTTATTATTATTGACATTAATATTTATTAATTAATATTATAAATATATTATTATTATTGTTGTTGTTATTGTTGTTGTTATTATTATTATTATTATCTTATATTATTATTAATATTATTATATAAAGATAATAATAGGGTAAAATATTGCATTTTTAAAGAAATGACCGCTGAATGTGTTTGGGTATGTTTTGGATGGGTTAAAATAATTAAATGGACCTGGCCACTTTTACCGGCGACTGGTTTGTAATTATTATGCGACACAATGACATCATTTTGCGTGTGCCGTAGTGTCTGAACGCTAACTTTAAATTCAGTGCACTATGTAGTTCACTCAATCCATATCCCCCATGTAGTGAGTAGTGAATAGGGGACGAGTGTGTGGTTTCGGACACAGCGTTAGTGATATAGAACCCGAGTTAGTCTAAATTAAACATTGTCTTATACAATTTGATAGTGTCTTTTTTCAAGGCCAAAAGTAAGTGTTTCCATCATGGGAAACTTGGGGTAATTTTATGGGCTGGAGCTGATGGTGCAAAGCTCGCTGCAGGAACCTCCTCCAACCAGCTATTTAAAGGAACTTAGATTGGCCAGAAGAAATCCTGGGTGGGAGTTGTGGGTTACTCAGCGATACTGTCACACAATTGAAACACCAAGGGGCGCTACCCCAGTGGAGAAGGGACCAATGAGAGGGCCCAGTGAGATGAAAGAGTTCCTGTAAAGTTCCTGCCCCCAGTAGTTACCCGATACTCTCGCAATGCAAACGCACCTCAGTGAAAATGCTAGTGTCCTCCGCACTCTTACTGCAGTGACTTATGGTGGACTTAAACAATTTTGTCCAAATAAATATCAAAGACTTTGGGCATAATTACCTCAAAGGGATTTCAGAGCATCAAAGCCAATAAAGTATAAAGGGCTAAAGTATATATATATAAAGTATATAAATGTTATATAGTTATATTATCATTTCGAAATTAATAGAATTGAGGAGTGATTATATATTACATTTATTTACTCGAGGGTAGATTAAAAGACCTCAAAATGTTCTCAACATTCACCGCAGCAATGTTAGGACAAAAGCAAACCAAGCTTTCTCCAAATGTGAAAGCGTTTACTCAGGACTGGGAAAATGAAGTTAAGAATCAGCTATTAGTCACCAAAACTGCACTCTTACGCTGTAGCCGGGAAGAGCGGCCCTTTTTAAAAGAGAAGGCAAAAACGCTGAATGACGTGCTGAATCTCCTGCAGGGAAAGACGCCTGTGAAAAGTACCAACCTGAGAGAAGAGATGGAAACGCTAAAGACGCAGCTGCAACAGATGAAAAGTGATTACGAGAAGACAGGGGCAAGTTATGCACTTCATAAACGCCTAAACAATGACCTGGAAATTGAGCTCAACCGGCAATTTAAATTGACAAATGACACCCTGAGAGAAAAAGAGGTCCTCCTTCGCAAAATTCAAAGAATGAAGGAGTTGGACAGGCAAAGGTTGGACAATTCTCTTGCTGCCAAAGGTGGCAAAATCAAGACAACCAGCGTACCGTCCATGCAACAAGCTGCTTATCAAACTCTTGCAGCCACACTGGGCGACCAGGAGAAGATCATCCACAGTTTAAGGGAGGATCTGCGCAAGGCTGAGGCGAAACTGAGTGCCAGCCATCATATGATTCAAAGCATGAAGGAGTTGCACTCTCACAGGTTGGAAACTTCTGTTAACATCAGGACGAAGACGGCCGGAGTCCCGACCATGCAAAAAGCTGCTTTTGAAACACTCACAAAGACGCTGAACAATCAGAGGCAGATTATTACAAAGTTGATGGATGATCTGATTGAGGCTGAGATGAAACTTCATCAGGACAGAGTAAGTTTTCAAACAAAGGAGGAAGAGCTGCAAAAACAGGTGCAGACCTTGAAGCAAAAGCTGGAAAGCCAAAAAATCGTGGTCACTAGAAGGCCGAACATTTTGGTCCAGGTTTTCCAGAGACTCTCCAGGTGGTTCTTTTCCTCCCAGAGCATCGGGAGGATGTGCAGATGGATCCTAACAATAACACCCTTCATTTGAAAGTGACAAAGGAGATTTATGGATGAAGTTAAAGATGTGAAGTTAGATGTAGTGAGGAGGATGCTGAAGAAAGAGTTGGATGAAGACAATGGGGAATCCTTAGGGAACAGCCAAAAAAAAAAGAAGAAGCTGATCCTCAAGAAGGGGTTCTGTCGGAGTGTCCGAATTTGTAGTGAGCATCGCTGTACTCTATGTAGTGCACTCAATGGGCCGGATTCACGAAACGTTCTTACGAACAAATTTGTTCTTAAGTCCCACTTACGAACATTTTATGAAGATTGTGGCATTCACCAATTTCTTCTTATCCTGGATTTATGCGTAGGTAAGAACAAATCCTACGAACACTCAGGAGTACTCTTGCGCACATTTCAGTGCCGACATGTTGGCATGGTTGTGTTTTCTTCTCTTGTGCAGTTCAATAAAATTCAATATTACAATGATAATTATGTCATATTTATTTATTTCCTATTTTTTGTGATTTATGGAGAATTTTAAAATTACGTAAATGTGCCAATGACTTAACATTAATCAACCAAATTGGAAACCATGCCAAAACTGTCTTTTTATTTGATTTTATCTTAATTTATTATATTAGGGGATCGAGGATATGCCCTGGCTCCCTGGTTGTTGACACCACTGACCAACCCTCAGACTCCACAGGAAATTGTATTCAATCAGATGCATGCGCGCAGTCGCTCCACCATTGAACGCACCATCGGCATTTTAAAGGGGCGCTGGATGTGGACACAGAGCCACAACCCCGTGAGGATGTGCGTCCTGACGCAATGATGGGGTCAGATTGCAGGCACGCGGTTCACGTTTGAGCGCGATTAATTGCCCGTTTGTGAATAAAATGCATTATTGTCACAACTTCAGTCTAACAGTCTTTATTCACTTCAAAAAGAAAAAAAAAGAGAGACCGGTTTCAGAGCACAGCTTTTACACGTTTATTTTTTTACATTTTTATTTTTTACATTCTCGTTGATTTCTTTAAGCGTGTTGGCTATAGTCATCAGGGTTGAGGCAATTTTATCAAGCATGTTAGCCATCCTTTCTTGATTGTTCAACACGGCGTTAGAAATCAGGCGTGGAGAGGCAAGCTTTGGGCATTTTGCTGCTTTTTGCTCTGTCTACAGCAGTGTTTTTCAACCTTTTTCGAGCCAAGGCACATTTCTTTCATTAAACAGATCCCGCGGCACACCACCAGCTGAAAATGTGGGGGAAAAAAGCTTATATTAACAATATAAGGGTTAATATAAGCTGCAGCTCCGTCAGTGCACACACTCGTGCAGTTTTCCCACTTAAGTCCTCCTTTTTCCAGATATTCTGATGTAACCCGAAAAATTTCCTCTCCTGTTGTTTTTCCTGGCAAAGCCTTGCAAAATAGAAAGTTTTCTATGATTTTGTCTCCATCCACAAAACGCACATTAGCCAAGAGTTGAGCATGTCCACTTATATCAGTTGACTCATCAAGTTGCAACGCAAATTTCTTACTGATACGGATCTTGTCCAAAACCACACTTTCGATGTCTGCAGACATCTCATCAATACGTCTGGAAATCGTGTTATCTGAGAGAGGGACTTTGGCTATTTCCTTAGCCGCTACGGGTCCGAGCATCTCGTTTACAATGGCTTTGCAGGCGGGAAGTATTAATTTCTCTGCCACAGTGTGGGACTTTTTTGATTTAGCCACAAGTTCGGCGACGTGGTAGCTAGCTTTAAGGGCTCTCTCATTTACCTTTGTAGTTTTTCTCATGAAATCTGCCTGTTTCTCTGTGTGTTCACACAGGCGAACAAAATACTCAACATTTTTATTTTGAAGTGAAGGGTGTTTCGTTTGGAGATGGCATTTAAGCTTACTTGGGACCATAGCACTGTTGGTGAGCTTTTCACCACATACCAAACACAACGGAGTCAGCGCCGTTGCATCTCCGGTAAAAGTAAATCCAAATGAAAGATAGCTTTCGTTGTATTGCCTCGCGCCAGAAACTTTGCTCGACGTCACCGTTTTTGCTTTCTTTTGACCTCCACTCATGCTAGGGCCTTCATCTGGGTCTGGATTTTTTCCAGGGTCCAGTTCAGAGCCAGAATTTTTTCTCTTCAAAAACTTATCCATCACTCTCACCGCTGTCCCGCTATCCACAACGCCACCGTAAACGTCACCTGCCGCGGCATCAATGCGTCACTAATTCGCTTGTCTCCAAGCACAATGCAATTAACAATTAGCTACCCACCTACCACCACCTACTGGTATGAAAGAGTACTACATGGGTACTCTGCCAGGCGCTAGACCGCACAGGCACAAAAATTTGATAATTTCCCACGGCACACCTGATAATATCTCACGGCACACTGGTGTGCCACGGCACAGTGATTGAAAAACACTGGTCTACAGGGTCCTGCTGCAGTTCCTTTTATGGGCATTAGTGGGCGGTGACTTATGCTAATCGTATGTTAATTAGACTCACCTGGCACGCGCTTTCAACTTACGGACAGATGGCATTCAGCAATCTAAGAACACAGCTGCGAACAATTCTGGGGCTTACGAACGCGTTGATGAATCTGACGTAGGGTTTTCTTAAGAAACTTCTTAAGAACAACTTAAGAAAGAATCTAAGAAGATTCTTAAGAACATATTGGTGAATCCGGCCCAATGTATCCCACTATGCCCTGCGTAAAGTAGTGTACAACCGATGCACCCTAACTTGGAAATGTATCCCATTAGTGATTGCGGTCTCATGTGACGATCTGTCAATGGCGGGTACACGAGGAGAGACGAGGTACACATGTAAGTATTGTCTGCTATTTATTTGTTTCATAGATCTTTCTAAAGCATAAAATTCTTTCACTTTAGTGGAACATTGCTGCCTCCATATTAAATGTTTTTGCCTTTATTTATTTATGTGCAATTATAAGCATCGTATTAGATTACGAACCGCTTTAATTCTACCTTGCTAGAGTTGATGCATTTCAAGTGCAAATTTAAGGTACTGTAGGGGTGATATTAATATAACGCACACTGATGGCTTAAATTGATTTCGTAAGGGAGTGACGATGACATTAGCAAGTTGATCTGATGCCGGATGGAGAAGGACCACCTCTTCTCCGGGAAGAGGTTTTCTTCGACAGCAGGATGGGAGTGGGTGGTGGCAAAATGTTATTAAGGACTGTATTTTATTGCTGTAGCTTGGAATCTGGCGTGATCGCAATCAAAAATTACACGATCATCAGAAACTACACTGATGGACTTCTCAAATCAATCTTTATTTATATAGCGTCTTATACAATCAAAATTGTTTCAAGGTGCTTTCCAGAATCCCAGGGCCTAACCCCAGACAAGCAACAGTGGCAAGGAAAAACTCCCCTTTAACAGGAAGAAACCTTGAGCAGGACCAGGCTCATGTAGGGGGGCCCTCCTGCTGATGGCCGGCTGGGTAGAGAGAGAGGAGAAGGGGGAGGACAGGTAGAGGATAGAATAGGTTGGAGAGGAGAGGACAGGAGAGGAGAGGAGAGGGAGGGGAGGAGAGGAGAGGAGAGGCATAGAGCATAGAAATAACATACAGAACATACAAAAATACATTATATTGAATAAGCTGACGGTTGAGTGGGTCAGCGGGGTTGGAAGTCATTATGCAGCTCTGAAGGCAGCAATACCTGTAAATGAATACAGAAGGGGGGGCAGAAAAACCTCTGCAAATTGTTTATGTCCATGTTCCAACTTATAGAGTTGTGTTGAAGGAAATTGGCCTCACTGGAAGGCTGACTCCAGCACGAGCAGCAAAAAAGTGGGACAACCTTAAAAAAACCCTACAAGGTTTGTAATAATTGTTTTAAATTTGGTCTGTGAGAAAAATTATTGTTATTGTTACTATTATCGTTTAAATGCTTTGACAAGTAGATTTGAAGTGTCTGAGGAATGTTGTTGGAAGAGAGGAACATGTGAACGTTTTACAAAAATGTTGCTTACAACCAAAACCAGCACTCGGATGTCTCCTGTTCCTTAAAGATAAGAGGAGTTGTAAGGATAAAGGAAGTTGTAAAGATGGGAAAAGTAGATAGAAGACAAGGAATTGTGAGGTCCTGTTTGACATAAATCTTGTGTGCACCAAATAAAAGAGGCGAGCGAGCAGCAGACGAGCGGAGTTGACAGAGGAAGCTTGAACCGCTGCTCAGCTCTCCCTTGCAAGGACTCCAGTTGTTTGCGTGGTTTGTCTGAGTCTTAACATAAGAGTAAAGAACAGCGCGGGTGACAAACTTCACCCTCACAGGTCTAAATGTGACAGACTAATAATTATAGCAAATGTTGCATTACTGTTTGAATGATTTGCTTATTCCCTATTTGTAGGAGCTTCAGAGACCACCAACAGGATCTGGCACTGAATCTGGTGAGGTCACTGCTGACAAGTGGAAATAGTTCCCTCTCATGGATGAGGCAATAGGTGGCAGGCCCTCGATTCGATGCAGTTATCTTGTGCATCCCCAATTTTAAAATAAAGTTTGTAAAAAGACTCTTGGTCTGTTGGATTTCATGTGAAAATTTGATTGATTTCTTCAACATCCCGAATTCCCTTTAAAACGGCCAAACCCTCGACCAGTAGACCCATTTAGCTACAAAAAGCAAGCCACAAAGCTAATGGAATGCGAAACTGATAGTTGATTTTTAGATGGTTTCATTTCCAATGTTTATGGGTTGGAATGATTAGAAAAGAAGCTTGTGTTTTTGACACTTTGACCTTGAGCAGCAGGAGCATTTCAGGGTGATCTCATTCATGGTGAAGGCTGTTTGTTCTGTTTTTCTCTGAATATTTCACCACCCAGAATTCGCTTGCTGCTCTCTTCACATCCAAACTTTCTTTGTTCATCTCTTTTCAGCTCTCAGTTTCCGGCTCCATTTTCAGATCCACCGTGTTTTTCTGATATTCCGTCAGATGTTGAAGGGCAGCTCACAGAGGGGCGACAACATATCAAAGGGCCACAAGTTCACATCGAATAAAGAAACTCAAAGTGAAGGACACAAACAGCCTGGATCATTAAAAAAAACATCTATAGTCCAAAAAACCCCCCATGAAAATACAGAGAAGAAAGTTTTCAACTTCAGCTAATCAAGCTGGAACATGACCGAATTATCAAAGCTGTGTCATCAAGCAATGAGCAGAAGTCCCCTTATGAATGTGTATGTGTGTGTGTGTGCATGCGTGTGTGGGTCAGTGCTAGGTATAAACGTATCAGTTTTAGGAATGATTTCCTTTCACTGCTTGAGTCAGTTGGTTTCCTCCAGCAGATAAACCAACCAACTCATAGCTTCAACCACACCCTTTATCTAGTTCTGACTTATGGTGTTGAGGTAGAACATGTGTCAGTGTTCCCTCAGAATCCACTCCTGTCAGACCATTCTTTGATCACTTTCACATTTATGATTAAGGATTCTTCTATGCTCAGAGCACAGTCTTACTATAGCAGATGTCTTTCAGATAATGCTGTAGCTTTTAAGGAAGTGATCCCTGTGCTACTCCCAGGACCACTGTGTGTGGGGGATCAATCATTATAATCTTAGCCCTGCTGAGGTTGACTCTATTGCTGAAGGTGCAGCAACCTCACTGAGAATCACGCTTGATTCTGTTGCCCCCCTGAAAAAGAAAATAGTAAATCAGAGGAGGTGTGCCCCCTGGTATAATTCACATATCAGGACCCTCAAGCAGAAAGTGCGAAGACTGGAAAGGAAGGGGCATTCTTGTAAAATAGGCTGCTATCATGTAGCCTGGAAAGACTGTCTATTAGTTTATAAAAAGGCCCTCTGCAAAGCTAGAACAGCTTATTTTGCTTCTTTAATTGAGGATAATAAGAACAACCCCAGGTTTCTTTTCAGCACTGTGGCCAAATTTACTAAGAGTCACAGTGTTTTAGATCCACGTGTCCCTTCTTCCCTTAGTGGTGAAGACTTCATGAGCTTCTTCACTGATAAAGATCTAGCTATCAGAGAAAATGCTAACCAGGCCATCCCTACAACTGGACCATCACCAGACGTGCTGACTGTGGGAACATACAGGTTCTCCAACGAGCCCTTAAACTCTTTCACCCCTATATATTTTTCTGAGTCGTCATCACTAATTCAGGAATCCAAGACCACCACGTGTCTTTTAGATCCCATCCCAACACACCTGTTGAAGGATGTTTTACCATTGATAGGCAGTTCTATCCTGGACCAGATCAATGGTTCTTTAGTGACAGGTTATGTACCCTGGTCCTACAAGGTGGCAGTGATTAAGCCATTGCTTAAAAAACCATCACTGGATCCTGATGTCTTAGCAAATTATAGGCCAATATCCAACCTTCCTTTTATCTCTAAAGTTCTTGAGAAGGTTGTGGTGACTCAGTTACTGGAGCACCAGCAGAGGAACAGCCTGTTTGAGATGTTTCAGTCAGGCTTTAGAGCTCATCACAGCACAGAAACAGCACTTCTTAAAGTCACTAATGATCTTCTCATAGCTTCAGATCATGGACTGGTCTCTATGCTGGTTCTGCTGGATCTCAGTGCTGCAGTTGATCACAGCATCCTGTTACATAGACTGGAACATGTGATTGGGATTAAAGGGACAGGACTAGACTGGTTTAGATCATATTTATCTGATAGATACCAGTTTGCTCATGTCCATGGTGTTCCCTCCTCATACAGTAGGGTTACCCATGGAGTTCCTCAAGGTTCTGTACTCGGACCAATCCTCTTCACATTGTACATGCTTCCCTTAGGGAACATTGGGCCAGATTCACCAATATGTTCTTAAGAATCTTCTTAGATTCTTTCTTAAGTTGTTCTTAAGAAGTTTCTTAAGAAAACCCTACGTCGGATTCATCAACGCGTTCGTAAGCCCCAGAATTGTTCGCAGCTGTGTTCTTAGATTGATGAATGCCATCTGTTCGTAAATTGAAAGCGCGTGCCAGGTGAGTCTAATTAACATACGATTAGCATAAGTCACCGCCCACTAATGCCCATAAAAGGAACTGCAGCACGGCCCTGTTGACAGAGCAAAAAGCAGCAAAATGCCCAAAGCTTGCCTCTCCACGCCTGATTTCTGACGCTGTGTTGAACAATCAAGAAAGGATGGCTAACACGCTTGATAAAATTGCCTCAACCCTGATGACTATAGCCAACACGCTTAAAGAAATCAACGAGAATGTAAAAAAAAAATAAGAATGTAAAAAAAAAAAACGTGTAAAAGCTGTGCTCTGAAACCGGTCTCTCTTTTTTTTCTTTTTGAAGTGAATCAAGACTGTTAGACTGAAATTGTGACAATAATGCATTTTATTCACAAACGGGCAATTAATCGCGCTCGAACGTGAACCGCGTGCCTGCAGTCTGGCCCCATCATTGCGTCAGGACGCACATCCTCACGGGGTTGTGGCTCTGTGTCCAAACACATCCAGCGCCCCTTTAACATGCCGATGGTGCGTTCAATGGTGGAGCGACTGCGCGCATGCATCTGATTGAATAAAATTTCCTGTGGAGTCTGAGGGTTGGTCAGTGGTGTCAACAACCAGGGCATATCCTCGATCCCCTAATAAAATAAATCAAGATAAAATCAAATAAAAAGACAGTTTTGGCATGGTTTCCAATTTGGTTGATTAATGTTAAGTCATTGGCATATTTACGTAATTTTAAAATTCTCCGTAAATCACCAAAAATAGGAAATAAACAAATAAATAAATAAATATGACAGAATTATCATTGTAATATTGAATTTTATTGAACTGCACAAGAGAAGAAAACACAACCATGCCAACATGTCGGCACTGAAATGTGCGTAAGAGTACTCCTGAGTGTTCGTAGGATTTGTTCTCACCTACGCATAAATCCAGGATAAGAAGAAATTGGTGAATGCCACAATCTTCGTAAAATGTTCGTCAGTGGGACTTAAGAACAAATTTGTTCGTAAGAACGTTTCGTGAATCTGGCCCAATATTCGGCAGCATGGGATAAATTTTCATTGTTATGCTGATGACACTCAGCTTTATTTATCCATGAAACCAGAGGAGACAGAGAAGTTAGTGAAGCTCCAGACCTGTCTTAAAGACATAAAGTCCTGGATGTCTTCAAATTTCCTCCTCCTTAACTCAGGAAAAACTGAGGTCATGGTGTTTGGTCCTGAACCTCTCAGGGATAGATTAGATCACATGATCACTCTAGATGGTATCTCATTAACATCTAGTCTCTCTGTGAGGAATCTAGGAGTAACTTTTGACCAAAATCTCTCCTTCAACTCACACATTAAATTAGTCTCTAGAAGTGCCTTTTTTCACCTGAGGAAAATCACAAAGATCAGGAAGCTGCTGACGCGGCATGACGCTGAAAAGTTAATTCATGCTTTTGTTACTTGTCCAGGCTGGACTATTGTAATTCTTTATTATCAGGGTGTCCAAACTCCTCTTTAAGAAGCCTCCAGCTGATCCGAAATGCTGCAGCCAGAGTTCTGACAGGTACTGACAAAAGAGATCACATTACTTCTGTACTGGCGTCTCTTCATTGGCTGCCCGTTAAATTTAGAATAATTTTTAAAACCCTTCTTTTGACCTACAAGGTCCTCAGAGGCCTAGCTCCATCCTACCTGGAGGAGCTAGTGAACCAGCTCCCTGTCCAGGTACGGGATGCTGACTCCATCTCTACTTCTAAGATCAGGCTTAAAACCTTCCTCTTTGAAAAAGCTTATTGTTACTAATTCTGTAGTTCCAGTTACTATCATAGACAGACAAATTATCATACTTAGGGGGTTGTCTAATCGTTAGGTCACATCTTAGCTATGCTGTTATAGGCCAAGGCTGACCCCACTGGGTCATGGTTTCCTCTCCTCTCCTCTCCTCTCCTCTCCTCTCCTCTCCTCTCCTCCTCCTCATCAAGCAGACTAGTTATGCTGATTCTTGTGTAGTTTTTCTGCTTCCCCCCCCCCCCCCTGTATTCATTTACAGGTATCGCTGCCTTCGGAGCTGCATGATGACCTTGTTAAAGACGCTATATAAATAAAGATTGATTTGATTTGACCCCAGCTCAACGGCGCCACCGAAAGCACCTTTATGGACACGTGAGTATTAGACGGTAATTCAGGGAACATTTAAGCTCAACAATCAGGGGGAGTGTGAGCAGAAGACCTGAACACCCATGTGGAATCATCTGGAAGAGAAGTTCAAGTACTGAGGTGGAGATATGGAAATGTGGCACAGTGGCAATCAAAGAAAGAGACTTTCTCTAGGTGCACACACGCACGCACGCGCGCGCACACACACACACACACACACACACACACACACACACACACACACACACACACAGAGGCAAGCTTCAAAGGGAGCGCCAGATGAAATGAGAAGAGATCTAACACCAGAGATCCAAGGAGAAGAAATTGCTTCCTGGAGGCCACAGCGGACTGTCCAGATGATCCTCCTGATCCAACTGTCCTAATCGTCCTGACTGTCTCAACTGTCCTGACTGTCCTGAGTGTCCAGTTTTTCCTGACTGTCCTAATCTTCCCGAGTGTCCTGATGGTCCTGAATGTCCAGTTTTTCCTGACTGTCCTAATCTTCCCGAGTGTTCTGACTGTCCTGATGGTCCTGAATGTCCAGTTTTTCCTGACTGTCCTAATCTTCCCGGGTGTCCTGACTGTCCTGAGCTTGAACGGGACGCTAAATATTCTGCAGACATTTTAAACATCTACCATCAGAACTATGAGTAAAGACTAAACTCTTATTCGGTGTAAAGGTCTGTTTTCACTGTCTTTTTCTGTCCTTTTTCATTATAAACTGATAATTAACTCAATCAATTTTCACAAGATTTGGTACTTGGTCCAATCCTATGTCTAGCAGGGAGTTCCACAAGATTCGGTACTTGGTCCAATCCTATGTCTAGCAGGGAGTTCCACAAGATTCGGTACTTGGTCCAATCCTATGTCTAGCAGGGAGTTCCACAAGATTCGGTACTTGGTCCAATCCTATGTCTAGCAGGGAGTTCCACAAGATTTGGTACTTGGTCCAATCCTATTTATCTTATATTCACTCCCTCTTAACAGTATAAGCATTCAGTAAATTTCCATTGCTATGCTGATGACATCCAATAATGTCTATTAATGGAGCCAGACCAAACCGATCTCCTCCTGGACCTCCAGGCCTGCCTCAAAGACATCAGCCAAACCAGAAATTTCATACAGTTAACTTTGTTAAAATTAAAGTTATCACACTAGGCTGCAAACACCTGAGGAACATGTTCTCTAGTGATGTAGCATTAACCTGCCTCCCAGTACCACTGGAAGTAGCCTTGGTGATTTGTTGAATCAGGATTTGTCTTTGGCTGCCCATATTAAGTCTCAAGATCACCTTCTATCAACAAGACAGTGCTAAAATTAGGAAGTTCCTGTCCCAAAGGAATGCAGTATAGGGGGCAGAGCCTTCAGCTACCAAGTCCCAGTCCTCTGGAACTAGCTCCCAGTCTGGATCCAGGAGGCAGACCCAGTGATTACTGCTCTGTTCTGCTGCTGTAGGCTCAGACTGCTGGTGCTCCTATAACACCCACCCACCTCTCCATCTTCCTCCACTGCCTCTACCCTTAGAACATGATACAATTATGTAAATGCTCATATTACTGCTGGAATCTGGCTTGTTTGCTGATCCTGGACATGGTCCATCCAGACCTGTATGATGAGTGGGCCAGATCTCCGTACAAGGACATCTGAAGGTGCCTCTGGGCCCCTGGACTTATCTCATACACCAATGCTACTGTTGAAGTTCTTTGTAGTTGGCGTCTACTGCCCGTCTGTCCGTCCCAGGGAGACGGGTCCCTCATCTGGGGATCTCCTGCAGCTTTTGTCTTTTTCTCTAACAGGGTTTGAAGGTTTTCCTGACCTGCTTTGAGGGTCCAAGGACAGAAGATGTAACAACTGTGCAGCTTATAAAGCCCTAGGAGGCAACAATGGTTGTGATTTTGGGATGTAAATACAATAAATGTAAACTTAAAACTGAAGACCCAAACTAGCAACCTTCCAAGTAGTGGAGCAACTGTGGCTCAGCAGGAGTCAGATGGACTCTATCAGCCTGTCACAGAGCTACCAGCAAGTGTGCGTGTGTGAGACAGATACACTAAATGAACACTTACGTCACAACACCACAGCAGCTGGATCCTTTCACTGCTGCACGTTTGAGAGGACGCTCTTATCGTACATAGATGTCCTGCTGGGAAGATGAAGATCACAGATTAGCAACAGTAGCTACATTTGGCTGCCAGGCACCTGCATAGTTTCCTGCTCAGACACAGCAGAAATAAATATGTTCTGGAAGATGTCTAATCACCCCCATAAACACGTTTTGTGAAGGCAACAAAGCTATTAAATAAAACCTTATTAAATGAAGATGAATGGGAGAAAAACATACAAAGTTAAAGCAATTCTAAACATATTAAAGAGAAATGGAACACTGTGGGTTGAAGCTTCAGTTCTCTCACAAACTCTGTCCTGGGTCCGAACCGTTGGGGTCCAGACACTTGAGATTCTGACCTACAGTTCAGTAGCGGTTGTGGTGTCATGTGCAGTTGAAAAGCATGTGTCCAGTTTCCTGTCTTTCCACCTGGTGCTCGAACACTTTTGATTTCTCTTTGAGGTCACGTGATCTAGCTTTGGTGTACCAAGAGGGTCCCAGGAGCCCCAGGTTGCAGGTCCCAGATCACGCACACACACACACACACAAACAAACACACACACACACACACACGCACACACACACTTTTCCATGAGCGTCCATCTTTACTGATATTTAATCACTGATTTCATATTTTTGTTGGTCTGTTTCCAACACAATGATGAACCATTTGTGTTTGTGAGGGGCACCAAATTATTTGTGATGATGATGATGGTGGTGGTGGTGATGATGATGATGGTGGTGATGATGATGATGATGATGATGATGATGATGATGATGATGATGATGATGATGATGATGATGATGATGATTATGATGGTGATGATGTGGTGGTGATGATGTGGTGGTGATGGTGATGATGATGATGATGATGATGGTCAGGCCCTGGGATCCTGTAAAGCACCTAGAAACAATTTTGATTGTAACAGATGCTATATAAATAAAGATTGATTGATTGATGATGGTGATAGTGATGATGATGATGATGATGATGGTGATAATGATGATGATGATAATGACAACGATGATGATCTTAGTCAGGCCTACTTTTTTTAAAGCTCTTTCTAGGTTCTACTGCAACTACTACTGCAACATCCCTGATGTGTGAAGAGGAGGAGGAGATGATGGTTCATATATGATGAGGATAGAGGTGGAGATGATGGTGTGTCCTGCCGGTCTCCAGTGAGGTCCAGCGAGGACATGATACAGGTGCTCTGGTTTGTTTTTTAATGAATAATTTAAGTCACTGATTGCTGGAGACACAATGAGACACAGGTGGAACACATTAGAGCATCAGGCAGGTGAGGAGCATCAAAGTACAGTAAAGAAGACAGACTAAACCTGACAGGAAGGAAGCTGAGCTGAACCTAGAGAGAAGTGCAAGAGGTCAGCAGAGCTGCTGCACATGATGAAGGAAGCAGCCTGATGAATTCAGCAGAAGGACGTCTGATTGGAGTCACTGATTGGAGGCTGACGAGTGAGGGAATCTGAGGAGGATCTCAGGGGACTGAGCCACATTCTGCAGGATGAAAACAAGCCGAGGCTGATGTGCATCTGATTTGGACTCCAGAACACTTTCATGTTACCGCCTCACTTTGTTTGTTCTGTTTGACTGATTCTGTTTGAGTTCTGGTTGACCTTTGTTGAGTTTCTGGACAAATGTTATGTTTATTCCGAAGCATGAAGCACTGCTACCAGCAACACAACTGAAACACAACACCTGCACAACAGTAGCCCAACAGTGGCACATCGATATGACAGCGGTGAAGCTACAGCGATACAACAGTGACACAGCTACAGTGATACAGCAGGGGCACAGCTACAGTGGCACAGCTACAGTGATACAACAGTGGCACAGCTACAGTGGCACAGCTACAGTGATACAACAGTGCGGCAGCCACTGTGATACAACAGTGACACAGCTACAGTGATACAGCAGTGGCACAGCTACAGTGGCACAGCTACAGTGATACAACAGTGGCACAGCTACAGTGATACAACAGTGACACAGCTACAGTGATACAACAGTGGCACAGCTACAGTGATACAACAGTGGCACAGCTACAGCGATACAAAAGCTACAATATTCCAGTTTAAGGTTGAAATTGTGAGGAACGAGTCAGAAGGTTGAAGGTTCCACTCAGGCCGACATCGCCTGTCAGTGTTGAGGCTGTTTACCTGCAAACAGCAGATGATCTCATGAATCCTCCTGAAGGACCATCAGGCATTTTAAGGAAGTACACGTTGATGTTACCTGCAGCCAGTAAACAGGCAGCAGCGTCCTGTCAGAACCACAGAAACACAAGAGTGAGGAGTTAATGAGGTTGCATTGAATAATTAAAGTCCTCTCAGAGCAGCAGCACTAATGAGCCGCCGGCTGGTTCCTGTCAGCACCAATCACAGACAACATTAACTCAAACACAAACCTCCCAGAACATGAATCAGGTCCACTCCTGTGGCGCAACGCCCGACGTTATCAACGGTTACGCTCCATCTTCTGTGGACCCTCGAGCCTCCATCATGTGAAAGCAGAGGAACTCTCTCAACTCCAGAGATTCATGTCAGTGAAAGCCTTCCTGTTCTGTCAGGAACACCAAGAACACCAGGACCAAGAATACCTGAACCAAGAACATGAGGACCAGGACCTTCCAAGAACCAAGAACACCAGGGCCAGGACCACCAAGAACCAAGAACACCAGGACCAGGAATAACTGAACCAAGAACATGAGGACCACGACCTTCCAAGAACCAAGAACACCAGGGCCAGGACCACCAAGAACCAAGAACACCAGGACCAGGAATACCTGAACCAAGAACACGAGGAACACTATGAACCCAGAAAACTGGAACCAACATCACTAGCAATAGGAACACCTGAACCCAGGAACCAGGAAGGAGGCCTCGCAGCTTCACGGGTTGTTTCCTCACATAACAAAGTCAAATATAGAGTTACGTATATTTTGATAACGGATCTGAGAGACTGTTCTGCTGCAGACCAGTAGCACAAGAATCCTCCTCAACTGTCAAACGCAGATACCAATGAGCTCTGATAGCTCAAACCTCCGGATTGTTGGTAGAGCCGCACTCAGCCAGCCCCCACCTGGGAGGACCTCCAGCCTGCCTGTGTGAGTCTCTGTTTCTGGGTGTGGTCTTGAAACTGTAGTTCGAGACTGCAGGGAGAGCAAGAAGACAGCAGGAAAAATGAGGTTCTACCTGCACTTCTGGACAGAAAAGTCACTGAAGACAGCTGAGCCAGTAAGGCCAGTCCGTGCACCTGGATTGATGACAAGCCAAAGGAGATCATACAAAACTCCAGAGGTGCTGGAGAACCACCTCTAAACCCAACATGGATCATGCTGCTGGCCGTTACACAGGAGTCACCAAGACCTGCTGGCTTTGAAATGGGGTGACCATTCTCCATCAAGCTGTTCCCTAGGCTTGAGCGAGACATCGACATCACTGCCTGGAGAGAACCAGGTCTGGCACCTAGCCGGTCCTCAGCTACCGTGCTGGTACACCAGACAACTAAAATGAACCACAATGCTGTTGCAGTCCAATCGAGGTGTGAGAGCTTAAAGTGGAGGCGCTGCAGTACCAGTCATAAAAACAAGTTAATGTGGACTCCTCTGGACCCCCTGGAGACCTCTGAGACATTTCTTCCCTGTGTGGACACATTAGCGTGACATTAGCATAGACCAGTCAGCAGGTCCCAACCCCTGAAAACCTGAGCATGTTCACCAGTGACACCAGAGAGAACGTGTGTGAAACAGCTGTTGAACCCAACAACTGAAGACAGACCTGTTGGCATGAGTATACACCAAAAGACACGAGATGATTTTTTGTTGGGCAATTCTTTGTAAATTTATATTAAATCAAATAATCTCACAATACAGTAGATCCAACTTGGAGAGTTGGACAGAGACTGCAATCTTCATTTAGAACCTCCTAAATCCCTTTTATGGTGTTTCTTTATTAAACGATCTAATCAGATGCATGAATGTTTTAATAGCTCTAATAACTAGACAATGTAAGACAATATCAAACACAGCATGTGGGCCAGCATCCTTAGCAACCAACATAGCAACAGCAGAGAATGGAACAATACTAATCTGGAACAAACCAGATCTTAGACAAGAACTGAATGAATATTGGCAACTCTTTCTTGCTAACAGTATAAACTATTGTGAAGGCAACATTTTCCACTGATGATGAAAGGAACGCCACTATTTTAATTTGACGTCTGCTACAAACAATTATGTTTTCGGCAGGCAAATGAATGGATCAATAAAAGAACAGATTATTTTCAGGTCCTAATTTTAAAGTTTTTTACTGTGGTCCAATGCAGCTATTTCACGTTTTGATATGGTACAGACAAGCTGCTGTGCTAACAGCAGAAATTATGTTAGCATTTGACAGCAAGCGTAAGATTGTGTGGATGGGACCCGTTAACGTTTGCGTTAGCAACACAGGATGAACTCATGCAGCCACTAAGCACTGGTTCTCTACGCCTGTTCTGTGTAAACAAATTCAAATACAGTCTTTACAGTCTCAGCACTTTATTGGCTCCTCCTGTTCAACTGCTTGTTAGCATCAATAGCTAATCAGCTAGTCACATGCACTGTAAATACAAATATCCAATAAAATTCAGCCCTAGTTAAGATTGTCAATTTCTTCTGCTTACTTAATAAAAATAATTTAGCAGTAATTTGGGGTTTAACAGCTAAATTAAATCTCCCTTTCTGAGCTGTCTTCACATCCAAGAGTAAGCTCAAGATCTCGGACGCATTGTTAATGGTTGAACTGCGCCACCTTTCCCACCTTCCATGGTGGACATACTACACGTGTCTCTCCAGCAACGGAGGTCCCTCATCTGTCCGTCTTCTTGAACTTCACGTCTTGTCACCTCTCATGGTTGACGTTAATGTTTCACAGCCTTTCTTGTATTTAATGTGCATGTCGTGTAGAATAAGCTAAAACCGGAGAACAAAAGGCTTTTAATGCACCGAAGGGACACTTTTCAACATGGCACGGTTGAAACGTCGCAGGTGAAGTCAGTAAAATTGTGATCCTTTGTCAACTGAAAGAGTTGGAATGCCGACCTTCCTCAGTGATTTGTTCAGAATTTGTGAGATTACGTTCGCGTGGTTCTCATTACGAAGTTCCGGGTTAGCGGTAGAAAAATCCCACTTTTCAGAAAGTCTAACACTGATTACTGTTATTGATTCAGCAGAAAGAGCCATCAAGTTCACTGATGAAAAGAGGAACACGTGGCTCCTGAGAGCAGGAGGAAGTCTGAGCAAAGCACCAGTGCCCGAGGAAGTGAAGCATCCGCTAATTCTTGCTCAAGGATCTTTCAGTTTACGCCACATTCATGAGCAACTAGGACATTGTGGAAGAAATCCTCCAGACTTTGGCACTTTGTGAGGGCAGAACACAACCTGAGAGAAGCTCTATCTGCTCTGGTTCAGCACATTAGGTCTAGAATCACTGTCCCATTACAAAGGTGTCGAGTGTTGCTAATGAGGCCGGAGGTTTTCCTGGGCTAACGAAGCCAATCACAGCAGTCTTCCTCACTGAACTGACCCAAACACCAGAGCTGCTGTCAGTCCTCCTTCGATACAACGGCCTGAACACGCTTCTTCACTTCCTCCTTGTCTTTCCCCAGTGTGTGTGTGTGTGTGTGTGTGTGTGTGTGTGTGTGTGTGTGTGTGTGTGTGTGTGACCTCTCCCACTGACTCACGTCTCAATGAAGAAAAGACAATATATTTTGAAAAGGTTGCATGAAAGGCCAGAGCGTGCAGGGGGTGTCTTCTCCACACTTCCTGTCAGCTCCAGCCCACCCACCCACACACACACACACACACACACACACACACACACAGTGAAATGATCAGAACAGAAAAGAGAATAACACAACTAAATAAAGTGAAGAGTGAGGAAAATACTGCCTGTCTGCCTGCACAACCACATATCAGCCCGGATGCCTTTGCCCCCATCCCTGAACATCATGACATCCCGTCCATCATTGTCCTGGGAGCGGATGTCCAGACGGGACCTCTCAGGATGGAGGTTCTGGCACCAGCGGCGATGCAGCAGATTCATCCAGAATGGAAATAAATAATCTCAGATCCAACTTCCATCCCAGCAGGTGGCGGTGGACATGATGGGGACTGCAGCCATCTGCCCAGCCATGGTCACGTCCAGAGGATCTTCCTAAAGCTCTCTACCTCTAGAGCTGTGACATATTCATGTCCTGTGAAGTTCATCTGAGCTGTCATTGTGATACCACATCAAACCATCTATAAATGAAGGGTAAGCCTCCTCAGTCCAGTTCAGTTCCAGGTCATCAGCAGCAGCAGGGGTCCAACCCTACCAGGCAGCCATATTTGATTTAGCACATAGAATCCATCCTGTCCAACAGGAAACAATAGAACCCATCCTGTCAGAAACCCTGAACGACCAACTGGGGTGGACCTCAAAGGGGATGGTCCAGGTGTCTGGTGGTATATAGATTTTAGGTAAAATATAGAAGTAGCGTGGGCTGTCCGGACCAAACAGGTAGTCTTTTCGTTTTGCTGTTATGATGTTTGGCTCATGGTTCGGAGTTTGTTGTTTTGTTTGTGCTTGAATTCTGTTTGTTTCTGTTTGTTTATAGCTGTCTTTTGGCTTTGGTGAGGTGTTTTTGAAGGTCCACGATGGCTGTTTTTGTTCCTTTGTCTGCAGATTCAATAATAATGTTAGGGTTATGTGAAAGGGCCCTATGGTCTACTGGCCCTCCGGTCCTGTGTGTCTGAGGGAAATCTGCTGCATTTTAGGGCGTGCTCAATGGTTTGAATGACTTTTTTGGCTAAATGATGTAACATGGTTGCTTCAGGCTCCCAGTGGAATGGTGGAGTGAATTTGGTGTGGGTATTTTGGGGAAGGGGGTGGTGGAAGTAGTCTATGAGTTTGATTTTTCTAAGGAAGTTGTTAAGGTCCCTTTGAAGTTCCTCCCGGTCAAAATTAGAGGGGTGAGGGATGAACTATAGAGTTTTCTCTATGGGGTGCAGATGGGCTGAAGAAGGTCAAAAGGTTCAAGATATTGGAGGAGTCCAAGGCCAGATTCTTTGCTTGTACCGAATTTGTCTTGGGAGGTGTCATAAATTCAGTTCTTGACACCAATTGTTAAAGATGGGTCTTGAGGTTGTGGGGGTCCAGTGGACAGTATCCCTTTTGATAGTGAAGGTATCGTGGGTGATTTCAGACATTTCCATTGTGTGTTAGCATGATATAATTTATTAGTTTCAGGTTGTTTCTCATTGTGTCTGTGTGAGGTGTGTGAGCATAGTGATTTTAATTGTTTGATTGTTGTTTGTCTGGGGTATTGGTCTTTGTTGTTGATCCCCAATGCCAAAAACCACAAATTTTTGTTTGGGATTAGCAAAAAAGCCAAAAGGAAATGGAAGGTGTTGGCTTTGGGGTAACTGTCTAATTCTGTCTCTCAGTGCAGCAAAGCTAACAAGCTACTCAGTTTGTTACCACTAGTTTTTCACTTTTGTTGTATTCTCTCAAACTTAAGAAATGATATAAAAATGAGTGGGGGAGCTGGACCAAGTAAGAAGAATAAAACGTATCATTTTCATATGAAATGGGAGGAGGACTTTATTTCACGTTTGCCTCATCTGCCAGTCTGCTATCACGATGCCAACGAAGGGGAATGCGGAGCCGCATTTTCGGACTGTTCATGGAAAATATGACACTGAATTCCTGCCTTAAAGGGAAGGCACTAAAGTCCCTAAAGTGTTGTGCAACATCTGTGGTTACTCAACATACATCAACTTACATTGGAAGAATCCTCAATAGTTTTCTAAATAAATAAAATAGTTTGATCATTTTGCCTGAGCACCCGAGCAGCCCTGGTGTAGAAGGTGTATTAACTCTGTGCATTGGACTTGACATACCCGTTGGACGTGTACCTGTAGATGTGCTACCCATGATTTCTTTGTATTGCTTGGATTCATTTGAAATATTCTTCCTGGTCCGTCTTGTAGCTGTCTGGTGGGTAATTGGGTGTAGTGGGTGTAGTGACCTACTTTGTAGTGTGGTGTTTGATCAGATCTGGCTCTGATCTCTAGGCTGGTGGTGGTGGATCTCTTCCCAGGGAGCAGTTTTCCTTCTGGCTGAGACGGAGGCTGTTGACCTGATTTGTCCTTTTGTTGTTCTGGAAGTTACTGATTCCTCCTGGACTGTGAGGTTGGTTCTTTAGAGTTATTTTGTCCATTCCTGGGCTGGCAGAGCCCTGCTTAAAAACAAATTTTAAATATTAAAACCAAGCCAGGAGCTCGTCGAAAAAGAATAAAAGCAATCTAACTCAATAAAAAGGGCGGCAGAGATGGCGAAGCAGCATTCCCGTGTTTCAGGGAATCAGGGTTAGAGGTGGTGGGTTGTCGCCTTTCTCAGAAGTTCTCATTTTAACCTACACAAGCTGAATCGGACATACTTGTTTTGTGTTGTTTACTTTTTATTTTCTGGTTATGAGACAGATTCTGAATTTCCACCAGCACACCAACTGGCTTCCTGTTCACATAAACATTTGCCATTGTAGCCACGCGTCTGATTACATTAGGAAAACCGCGTCTTGCTTAAGCGTATAAGGGACTCTGACATACCTGGCTGACCGTTGGGTAATTCCACCCCTCATAGCACAACGTGGATGGGCTCAGTCTCGACTGGGTCAGTCCAGATCTGAAATGAGCCCCTGTCTGGGAAGCCCAGTGTGGTCCTGTACGGGCACCGGTAGGGCCTGGCTCCTGGCCCTGTCACACTCCAAGTGTGGCCCCAGCTCCACAGTGCCAGGAGGACGTTCTTTGTGCCCCTAAAGCAGCTGATGAGCCAGTCCTGCTCATTCTCCGCTCCGTTAGCAACATCTTCTAATAGCACCAACACTGCCTTAGTTGTTGACAGTGTTTTCGGCACCATTTCAAACACACGTTCACATCCCCTCACGTAACCACAAAGACCTGGATGAGTTCATGGTTCATGTGTTTATCTCTAATGTGCACCTCACTCTAGGGATGTCCTGTTGGACATTAGTCCCAGAATCACCTCTGAAACCACCCAGTTGGTGTGGATGTTCATACGTTCCTCGGCGCCACATCCTGGTTGAGGGGTGGCAGAGGGATTTTTATCGGGACCGCTATCTTGTGTTTGCTCTGCTCTTTCTCTAGTGGGCCTGGTTGACCCACAGTTGCGCTGGGGACCACCACACCTGCAGATGGTCGGGATGATTGGCAGCCCTTTTAAGCAGCTACTAGCGTTGGATCATTTCGTCTTTGCTCGTGGTAACCGAAGCCTCCTGAGGTCGCTATCTGTCTCCTGTCTGCATTTTGGGTCCCACCTTGTGTTTTTGATCCAGTCGTAGCACACGTGTCCATGAGAGCAGCCAGTGCCTCACCGTGGTTACTATCCACAGTGATCAGCCTTTATGATCCACTGGGCTTGTGGCTAAGTTTTTGGAGGACCCTTGTGTTGGAACAAGGGTCCTCCAAGTATATGCAGCTAGGGCACATACTGGCTATACCTCCTTCCTAGTCAGCTGTGACCAGCATGGGAAGGAGGGAAGGATGATCTTGTAAAATGAGAGAAAGGTGTCACACCACGGTGGCAGAAGAAGCTACCATTATCACACTAATACAGACGCAGATGATGTCAAGAGGATTCACACACGAAACAAGTGTCTTTCAGACTGGAAAGACGTCATGTCCTGTCTCCTCAGCCCAAGAGGGACCATCAGGTGTTATTATTATTTTACTGCCATTCTGTGCCGTTTATTTTATGATACAGGCATTTAAGTGTGAAAAACATTTTGTTTGTTCCATTTCACCACCTCGGATCAAATATCCTGCTGTCTCACAGCGACGGCAACACCTGAATGACCTCCATCAGCCCTCTGTGTTTGATATGGATGTGATTAACCTGTGGGGTTTGGAGAAAATCCGTCTGGATGTGAGCGGCACATGAGGAGCAGGAAGGTTAATGGCTAAAGACCTGCCACAGTGTGACAGATCAAATCCCTTCGGAGTAAAATTCTTGTGATGAGAGAACCTCGGAGACCTTTCGAGGATTAACTCGGTGTCACCTTCAGGGTGATTTTTCCTGCAGACATGGAAAAGAACGAACACCCAGAACAGAAGGCAGAGATCCAGCAACATTTAAAGTAGGAGAGATCTGATCTTTGCTCGCTGTCGTTGCTACGAAATGGAGCGAGCAGCCCGAGCTAGCATTGTCATTAACCTGTAGTTCAGAGAACCCTGAGCACAGCAGGGAAAGCTCTGCAAGACTGAGTTTTGTTTTTTTAACATAACAGGTAACATATGTACATACCCTACTTTTAAAGATGAATTCAGAAAAAATGCTAAATTTGATGTTGCATACAAGATGTGTGCTAAAGTCTTCCTGACTGAACTGATTAAACATTTCACAGCTGAAACCTGGACATGCAGATGTGTCAGGACTGAGGAGCTTCTGAGAGCTTCTGAGCTGCTCTGGTTGGACAAAGATGGCAGGTGTGCCACCAATGACATGGAGGGCAGGAGTTCAACTGTCAGCTAATGCTAAATGGAATGATTCCATTAGCTTCTGTGATGATAATGATAATGATAATGATGATGAAGATGAAAATGTAAACATCACTGAGCTCTGGAAGCCCGTTACTCTTCCAACACAGATGTTTACAGGCATTATACACATTGTCTGTGTTTCCATGGCAACACAGTGGCACATTCCAGCCACATCCCTGTTCCACGGAGAACACGTAGAGATGTTCTGACTGACACAGTGATTGATTTCACCTTATGGAGAAATTAGCAGACCCCTTAATAATGCAAATCACCACCAATATCCACCAACAACAGCAGTCAATCAATCAATCAATCAATCAATCAATCAATCAATCAATCAATCAATCAATCAATCAATCAATCAATCAATCAATCAATCAATCACTGTTTAAATCAAACTCCCCTTTAACAGGAAGGTTTTTTTTTTAATGGTTCATGGCAGCCAACGGACAGATCAACAGATCCACCATCTGCTCTGTGGGGAAGAGACTCAGCAGCAGATTTCAGCTTCTGTGCTATTGACACTGATATTAGCAGCCTGGGACACACTGAGTGGCTTTATTAGCAACTTTGCTAATGAAGCTATGGCCACCCAGGACTGGCTAAACCTCCTGAGCGTCTCTTGCTCTCAGCTAGCAGCACCAGTGCTGTTCTTATTGTCCTCTGTTGTCAGGAGTTTAAGACATAAGAGCACGCGGAGAAATTTGCAGGAGTTTTTCAGGAGTCACTCTTTCTCTTGATCACTCTTTCTCCAGCCTGATCACTGGAGCCATAAATTAGACGAACTAGTCAAATGACCTCTGTTAGCATCTCTCCAGATCAAATCAAATCAAATCAAATCAAATCAATCTTTATTTATATAGCGTCTTATACAATCAAAATTGTTTCAAGGCGCTTTACAGAATCCCAGGGCCTAACCCCAGAGAAGCAACAGTGGCAAGCAAAAACTCCCCTTTAACAGGAAGAAACCTTGAGCAGGACCAGGCTCATGTAGGGGGACCCTCCTGCTGATGGCCGGCTGGGCAGAGAGAGAGGAGAAGGGGGAGGAGAGGAGAGGAGAGGAGAGGAGAGAGGAGAGGAGAGGAGAGGAGAGGAGAGGACTCTGGGATTCTCTGAAGCTCAGAGAGACAATTTTGACAGACGCTCTGGAAATAAAGTTGATTTAATTTGCTTTTTGCCTGCTGAGGCTATTAAATTTGAATTTGTCCATCAGAAGTAATGAATAATAATCAAAGATCATTATTGATTATTAAATAATTGGATCTAAGTGTGTTTGATCACCTCGATAGATTGAAGATTGGTCAACTCAGTCAAATACACCAGCTCGTCAATTTGGTCAGTTTTTGACTAGTTCCCTTAAAATGATGACGTCACCAGCAAGTTAAGCAGGAAGTTAATGGAGGTGTTCAGAGACGAGGGTGGGAGGATTCAGTCCTGCGCAGCATGAAAAGAGACAGCAGGTGTGTTCAGAAGACATTTATTAGCCATGAAGGTAACACCAGCTGTGGTCACCAACCCCTTTCAGCCCAATCCACGGTGATCAGGGTCAGATTGGTGGTGAAAACCCTAACCTGGTGCATATGGAAGGCACTATTTTGTTCTATAACCCTGGGAAACCATTCTGCTGAGAACAAGAAGCTGAGCCGGGGCCATGCTGCTCCTCCTCGTTAGCATAGCTGCTTCGTTATGCTTCTGTTTCCGGTCCAGACAGACCAGCCGTTTGAGAACCCTCCCAGTCCTCCCCAGGGCCAGACCCTCCTGGCTAGAGTGTCAGGGAAACACCTACGTTAGCGATGGTGTGCCAGAAAATCACGTTCAGCTTCAGGGGCGGGTGAAGTTTCAAAGGGAAACTTCACTTTGTCTCCAATAACCCAGCCACATTCCTGGCTCATCCCTGGACCAGTTGCCAGTCCCCCCCCCCCCCCCACACACACCTAAGCCTCCACTTGTCCTCGTCCTGTCCTCCGCTGGTGGTCCTGTCTGCCCAAGAGTAATAATAATAATAATAATAATAATAATAATAATAATAATAATAATAATAATAGTGATGATGATGATGATTGTTGTTGTTGTTATTGTTATTGTTATTAGTTCATCCATGACAAAACAGCAGACGTGTGATCTAGTGTGTGTCTGTGTGTGTATGTGTGTTACGGTGTGTTATTGTGTGTAAGTGTGTGTGTGTTTGTGTGAGTTTGTGCGTGTGTGTTACAGTGTGTTATTGTGTGTGCATATGTATTACTGTGAGTTTGTGTGTATGTCCGTTACGGTGTGTTATTGTGTGTGTGTGTGTGTGTGTGTGTGTGTGTGTGTGTGTGTGTGTGTGTTATGGTGCATGATTGTGTGTGTGTGTGTGTGTGTCTCTGTATGTGTGTCTATGTGTGCACATTTTTGTAAGTGCGCAGATGTTGTGTTAGTGTGTGTTATTGTTTGTGTGTGTGTTACGGTGTGTTATGGCATGTGTGTGTGTGATTGTTAGTGTGTGTGTGTGTGTGAGACTGTGATTGTGAGTGTGTGTGTGTGTGTGAGTGTGTGTGAGTGTTAGTGTGTGCTAATGTGTGATTGTGTGTTTGTGTGTATTTGCGTGTGTGTGTGTGATCAACAGGGGGTGCTGAAAGATTAAAATCTATTTAAAGAGGCGCGACATCATCCTGCCGTCTGCAGCCACCTGCAAACACATCTGTGGGAGTGTTGCATTCTGGGAATTGTGTGATCAGTTCACCTGTGCACAGATGTTCAACAGGAGCTCTTCATCATCTTTACTGTCAACAACGACAGGTGGTTTTATTTATTAATCATTTCCATCACATTTAACGGGGTTGCTGCAATATACAGGCAGAACACAGGACACAGGCAGGTGTTAGCAAGGCTAAAGAAAGGCAGCTAATGTTCAGCCAATGTTCAGCTACTGTGTGCAAATGTTTCAAGTGCAGCTCTAACAAACAAACAAACAATTAAACAATCAAATCTAATCAAAGAGTTCAGGTTCAAACCCTCGTTGACATCAGTCTCTACTGAGACTCCGCCTCCGCCGAGCGTCCACTCAGGTCGACCGACACTCCAACATCTTTTTGAAGGCCTTCCTGAAGCTGTCATCCAGGAAGGGGTAGAGGAAGGGGTTGAGGCAGGAGTTGGCGTAGCTCAGGCTGGTGATGAAGTAGGAGATCCCGATCAGCAAGGGCGTGGTCTTCAGGTCTGTGGTCAGAGCAACGATGGTGCTGAGATGAAAAGGTGTCCAGCAGAACAAGCACACAGCCAGGACGATGACCACCATGATGGTGACCTTCTTCTTGGCCTTGTCTAGCGCCTTGGCGTTGCTGTTGAGACGCATGTTCCTCAGCCGGTAGAGCATCATGGTGTACAGGATGCAAATGGTGGAGACCGGGATGGCGAAACCCAGGATGAGGGTGTAGATCCGGCTGGCTTTGAACCACAAACTCTCTGGGTTTGGAAAACTGAGCAAGCAGCTCTTCCTCCCGTCGCTAGGGCTGATGTAGACGCTAGCGAACACCGTAAACGGCATGACGATGAGGATGACGAGGACCCAGACGCACAAGGAGATGATTTTGGCTGCCCGGTAGGTGCGGTAAGGCATGCGTTTGGACCGCACCGTGGCCAGAACAACCAGGTAGCGGTCGATGCTCATGACGGTGAGGAAGTAGATGCTGGAGAAGATGTTGTAGTGGTCTATGCTGAGGATCACCTTGCAGAGCACCTCGCCGAACGGCCAGTAGTGCAGCAAGTGTTCGGCGATGTTGATGGGCAGCACCAGCGTGAAGAGGTCGTCGGCGATGGCCAAGTTCAGGATGAACATGTTGGTCACTGTCTTCATCTTGGGGGCCTTGAGGATCATGTAGATGACAGCCGTGTTGCCTGTCAGCCCCACGGCGCAGATGATTGAGTAGATGACCGGCAGGATGACGTAAAGGTCCGCGTAGAAGTAAAAGTCGGAGGGCGGCGTGCAGTTCAGACCGCTGCCGTTGCCCGAGGTCAGGGCGTAATAGTCCACGGAGTCGTTGCAGACCAGCAGCGGGGCGGCGCCACCGGCCGTGGACACGTTCTCCATGCTGCTCTTTCTTCAAGCTACACGTCTAGGCTAAGAGTTCGGGTTGGGACGTCATCAGATCAGACGATTTCGTGCTGATGGCAGACATGGACTTCCTGTTGACGCGGGTTGGGATGAAGACAGGACCCGAAAGTCAGAGTATCCTTCCTGAATGTGTGATCGACGGATCCACAGATGAAGCTTCTGGGATCCGATCTTCTCCTCCCGCCTGCAGATGTGAGCGAGTCACTAATCATCCGATCCGATCCGGCTCCATCCTCCTCCTGCTGCTGGTCCCTCTGTGGTCTGTCCTGCCTGGACTGTCTCAGGAGACGTCCTGGATGACAGAGAGGTGGTCCTCATTAATGTTATTAACTCTCACACACACACAGGATGCACACACACACACATACACACAGGACCTACACACACACACACATGCACACAGACAGAGGACACACACACACACACACACACAGGATGCACACACACACATACATGCACACACACAGGACCTACACACACACACACACACACACACACACACACACACACACAAGCAGGCCCTACACACACACACAGGACCTACAGACAGAAGCAGGACCACACACACACTCCCAAACCCACACACACACACACACCCACCACACACAACACACACACACACAAGCAGGACCTACGGACACACACACACACACACACACACACACACACAGAAGCAGGACCTACACACACACACACACACCACACACACACACCACACACACACAAGCAGGACCTACGGACACACACACACACAGGACCTACAGACAGAAGCAGGACCTACACACACACACACACACACACCCACACACAGAAGCAGGACCTACGGACACACACACACACACAGGACCTACAGGCAGAAGCAGGACCTACACACACACTCCCACACCCACACACACACACACACACACACACAGACAGAAGCAGGACCTACGGACACACACACACACACACAGGACCTACAGACAGAAGCAGGACCTACACACACACTCCCACACCCACACACACACACCCACACACACACACACAAGAGATGAAGGAACGTGCCTCTGAGGTCAGAAGGATCCTGAACAGGTTTCAGTCTTGAACTGAACCAGACTGGATGAGATGAGAGGAAGCGTCCAGCGTCCCTCCAGCAGGTCTCCTGTCCTCCGTCTGCTCCTGAAAGTGTTTCTAGTAGTCTGAGCCCCCCCACCTCTACCTCTCTCTCTACCATCAGTCCTCTCTCTCCGCTGTCTCTCCTCCCCCTCTTGCTCTCTTTTTCTCCCCATCTCTCCCCCTTCTGTCTCTCTCTCTCCTGTCTCTCTCTCCTCTGTCTCTCTTCTGTCTCTCTCAATCTCTTATGTCTCTCCTCTGTCTCTCTCTCCTCTGTCTCTCTTCTGTCTCTCTCAATCTCTTATGTCTCTCCTCTGTCTCTCTCTCCTCTGTCTCTCTTCTGTCTCTCTCCTGTCTCTCTCCCCTCTTTCTCTCCATGGCACAGCTCTTTCTGGGAACTCAGCGTCCAATCTGAAAGTCGTCCCACGTTGTCCCGCTAAATTACCCGATGACGTTGATGTTCCTGCCTGTCACCTTCTGCCTTTGTCACTGGACATCCAAGACTGATCTTTTCCCACTGATCAATGAAACACATCAAAGGAACGTCATTCTGGGGGGGACACCAGCGGTGGGGGATCGTTTATATAAAACGGATGAGATCGCCAGATTCACGAGCTGCTTGGCTCCTGGGGAGAAGAAGAGATCCAGCGGCTGATTTTGGAAACGGCCACTCAGCACTGGCTCAACCTCCTGAGCGTCTCAGATAGCCGCACCACCAGCGTCCCCCGCGTCCTCCACACCTTGCAGAGGATGCTAACATAAAAGACATAAAATTGTTAAGGAGTCACTCCTCCCTTTAGCAGAATTCCATCCTCCTTCTCTATATTAACACGTGGATATTGTTCACTTGGTGATGAGCTTGGAAATTTTGTAAAAGGGACAAAAATAGTAAACAACAAGGCTGAACACGGACCCCCTGACGTCCATGCTGTCCACTGTTCACCTCTCAGTCCCAGCACACGTAAAGGTGGAATGATGACGATGTTGACATGACAACCACACCCCTCTCAGAGGGAGGTCTTCTCTACTCTATGCTACGCTAGGCTAGGCTAGGCTACACTACTCTATTCTACTCTGTTCTTAACGCCTTTTTGTCCTAGCCAGCCATCAGTAGAAGGGGTCCCCTGGGTATTGGGGAGTGTTCAGGTGGTCCTACTCAAGGATTACTTCTTGAGTAGGAGCTGATTTTTGGGACAGATTTAAAATCATAAGAACTGGCTTGACCTTTGACCCCAGGAACATTTTTATTTCACCACAACAGAACCCAAACACCACAACAACGTCCTATAAATACGTAAGCTGCCTTGTGACCCTGCCCAAGCCGCTAGCATCCTCCAGGGAGAGGATGGTTGATGTCACTGAGGCGTAGCTAACACATGTTAGCCGCTGCTCTGCCTTCAACTCTCTGTACACCTGTCCAGCTGACGGACGAGGTGGCCAGAACCAGCGAAGCGTGTCAAGAGAGCAGGAATCAGAGCTGTTGTCTTCTTTAATCACCACTGCTAGATCTGAGCACTGTCAACATGTTTTATTTAGTCGTCCCAGTTTCATCCAAAATCCTCCCAGACTGTGAAAAGAGAGGCTTTCAGTGCCCTCCTGATTCAGGATTCCTCCTCACACGCTTCCCTTTAATCTGGCCTCCTCATCACACCTAAAGTGGCCTAGATTGGACCTAATGGAGGAAGGTTCTGAGCTTCCACCTGGACTGCAGAGAGAGCAGACGTGTGAGCCACACATTCTCCTCAGTCCTCCTGGAAGCTTCCCTCGTCCACACTGTATGCGGAGAGGACTGAACTATCCTCTCATCGCGACCTCTTCTGACCTCACAGGTGGAGGGCCAGGGAGGAAACATCTGATGAGGAGGAGGAAGAATATGAAAGATGGGAATGAGAAAATGAAAAGAGTTGACGAGTTCTCAAACGCTTAGATCAGGATAATGGTGGTGGTTCGTCTGTCGATGTCTCTTAAGGTCCAGGATTCTCCTCGGTCTGTGGAGGAAGAAGAGCTTCTTTCTGGTGGTTTCAGTGATGATGTTGGTGCTGAGTCCAGGTCAGGTCCTCAGGGACTCTCAGGAATGGTCAGGTGTTGAAGCTCTTGACTGTCTCCACCCTCATCCTGCTGATGCTGATGGAGGCGTGGCCTCCTGATGTTATGGATTTCACCTCCTCTATACGCCTGCGGAGGAACCTTACTGTCTGCTGTGCTGCGAGCATCGACAGGAAGTGCTGTCTCACATCAGACAGCTTCCTTGCTGTTCTCTGGGTGGCGCTACAAACACAACCCACCAGATTCAGGAACAGTTCTTCACACGTACATACATAACGACTGTACTTTTGTTTACGATTTCTCGTCTCGTCTTCTTCCTCACCCCAGAACCTCCTCCAGTTCTTCCATGAGTATTCTGAGGAGTCTAGAACACCTACGTTCACATCACAGTACGCATGTACTGGAGGTCGTTCGTGTTGTGCTGTTGTAAACACGGTATAATTAAGCAATACATCAGGACAGGTCCTAGTATTCACTGATTATAGCCCAGCTAAGAACGGCCCCTAGCTTAACAGGCCTTAGCTTAATGGCCCTTAGCTGGGCTATAATCAGCGAATACCAGCGAACGTCCCCCAACAGTCACCATCAGTTGTAATAAGCCAATGCCATTTCAGGCTGTTTCTTCCAGACTTGCACCACGGGGTCACCTGAAACCAAAAGGTTTAAGAACTGACCCGGTAGCATCCAGTGGTGCTGGTTCTGCCGCGGCGATGACGGCAGGAGAGTCTCACCATAGTTTGACTGGATTGATTCTGGCCTCCTTTTATGCATAAATGCCTCTGAAGGGTCCTGATTGTCTGGAGTCTCTGAGTCAGGGAGTCAGAGCCCCAGCAAACGGGTCTGCATTTACCCGCTGAACTAAAATGTTTGAGCTTCTCTGCACCTACTGCCTGGAACCCACTGCAGGACTACTGCCTGGAACCCAGCCATGGAACTCTTTAAAACCAGCCTGGAGCAGCTACATGTGGCTCTTTTACATCCGTATTGATTATGTAGCTTAGTGTGAGTGGTGATATTTGTTGTTGAAGGTTGCTCAGAGTCTACTCCTGTTTAAAAAGGCTCATCTCAAGAGAACCCACCTGCTTAAAAAGGCTTCGAAAAAATACTTGGAACTCACGAGGGACCAGCCCAGGTTCGATTACAAGACCAAGGGACTGAGGGACTAAACCAGAGCAGAGGGAGGGGGAGGACAAGAGGGGAGACAGTCCTTAATGAATATTAATGGCACAAGCTCCAGAGTGGAGCTGGAGGTTCAGCTATAGCATTATTGGTGACATCACCACCAAACATGAGGCTCCGGACAGATTCTGGACCTCCAGCGTATTACCTGGAGTAGCAGCACCACTGTTTTAGTTACGATTGTTGGGAAAGTGCTCCATCAGAGACTCGAGTCCAAGCAGAACCATCACTTGGTCCAGATCTGGGCTGTTTGGTGATGCCCGGTCCAGGTGGCATGTGGCGTTTGGTTTGGGAGAATGAACGGAAGCACCAACGGTTTTTAGAAGTGATTTTGCTGTTTCCAATGGCGCCTTGGTGTCCCTGGAGCCAGAGCGGATCAGGTGAGAGTTGTGGGTCCTGACTGTGACTGTGTATCTTTGGGTGGGGGGGGGGGGGGGCGTTAGCGGCGGCAGCTAATGCAGCTCCGAGCGGTCAGCCCGTCCGGGACAGCACATCTTTAATCCCACAGATTTACAGGGAACAAAAACATCCTGACAGCAGCAGATGGGCTGACGGCTACAGCAGCTTCACTGAGCAAACTGATAAGGTGTCGGTCTAATAAAACACACCAATAAAAGGCCAGTAAACAGGCGGCAAAGCAACAAATTCATCATTAAAAGCAAACAGCAGCTGCTGATTCATGGCTGCAACACAAACACCAAGAAGCAGACAAAGATACGGCTGTTAGACAACCGCGGACATCGTGATAACAAAGCGGCGCTGTCGCCATGGAAACGCGCATGTGGCTGGCTGCTCGGATTAACCAGCCAAGAAGATCGCGTGATTGTGGACGCACAGTGGTCGAGGCAGGACTGTCTATAACTTCAGCAGAGAGCGAACTGTGAGTACGGCTGAGACAAGGGGCGTGGCCAACAGGTGGACACGCCCACACGTAGTTGTGATGCAGGCCGAGACGACAAGGAGAAGATGTTCTGTTCTTCAGCTTTAACAGAAAACACACCCACCCACACACATACACACACACACACACACACACACACACACACACACACACACACACACACACACACACTACATGACTACATTTTCTTGACAAATTAGAGTAACTTAATAATGTATGTGTGTGTGTGTCTGTGAGTGTGTGTGTGTGTTGAGCATCCGTGATAATATTCCTCACACCGGTGTAACAGGTTCAGTTAAGTGCTAAGTGGTTGGTCTGACACACACACACACACACACACAACCACAAACTCAGTCTCTCTTTCATCCACACACACACACACAACACACACACACACACACACACACACACACACACACACACACACACACACAAGCACTCAATTTGTCAGTGATTTAGCCTGCTGGGAGGGGGTCAGATAATGGGGGGCACTGTCGGCTCTTGTCAGACTGGTTCTATTTCTTTGCTTTGTCTCAGAAAACTAGGATATCAGGACAAACTGGTGAGTCATTAAAGAGAAGCAGCAGCTTTGATAAATGTGCTTGGGTTTAATGATTTCTCTGTAGTTCAGAGGTTAGAGACCTTCAGAGAGTCGATGAAGATGAGACTGAGACACACACACACACACACACAAATACATATTTTTATTAACGAGCTGTGAGAAGACAGCATTCCCTCTGGACGTCCCCCAGGGCGTCTGGGACGGCAGCGTTGTAGCAGCATAGACGGTTCCTGTTCCAGACCGTGACCCGGCTGGTCCGGCTGCTCTCCGTCACACAGCAGCAGAAGTTCACCAGGACGCAGGTGTGTCCTTCGGTGTCCTCAGCAAAATGGGGCGTCGCCGAGCCTTTCTGACCAGGGTGGACGTGGAGAGGTCCTCTGAGATGTGGGAAACCAGGAATATGAAGCTGGGTGGAAGTTGTGGGCCTTTGGTCACACAACTAAATCTTTAAGGTTGAATTAAAAATAACAAAACAAGACAAGTTGTGTAGATGTTCATGTAGATGCCTTTAAACCGGGCTGGTGTCCAACTTCATCCTGTTCACAACGAGGATGAGGAAAAACGGGGAGACGAGGAGCAGAAACACCAAACGGCCATTGCAGGTTGTGGGTTTGAATCTGTACAGGGTGAATTAGAGTTTACATGCAGGGTCAATGTTCGGCATTATTTACGGAGAAATCAAAAGTGCCCCATCTGTCCCGAAAGGCCTTGTCCCCACTGAGCAGGTCTACCACGTCCACTCTTCACCGTCATCAGCTGGTCATTGCTCTTCTCCCCCACATCGTCCTGAGGCAGTTGTGCGCTGGGTGACCACTGAGTGGTTCAGTGTAAACACTTTGAAGACCGTGGGCGACCGCCCGACTGCATCTGCAAGCTAAACTTGTTGTAGCATCTTTAATATCCAGCCAGCTCACAATGACATAAAAGAGCCACAGGCCATGAGAGCAGACCGAAGACGGGACGGGGAAGTGATCAGAGGAGCAGCAGCAGTAGCAGCGACAACAACAGTTGCATCAACAACATCATCTTTAACAACAGCAGTGACAACAACAGTAACATCAACAACAGCATCCTCAACAACAGCAGCGACAACAACAGTAGCATCAACAACACCATCCTCAACAACAACAGTAGCGACAACAACAGTCGCATCAACAACATCATCTTTAACAACAGCAGCGACAACAACAGTAACATCAACAACACCATCCTCAACAACAACAGCAGCGACAACAGTAGCATCAACAACACCATCCTCAACAACAGTAGCATCAACAACATCATCTTTAACAACAGCAGCGACAACAACAGTAGCATCATGAAACATCATACTCAACAACAACAGTAGCATCAACAACATCATCCTCAACAACAACATCAGCGACAACAGCAGTAGCATTAACAACATCATCTTTAACAACAGCAGCGACAACAACAGCAGCGACAACAACAGTAGCACTAACAACATCATCCTCAACAACAACAGCAGCGACAACAACAGTAGCATCAACATCATCTTCAACAACAACAGCAGCCACAACAACAGTAGCATCAACAACATTATCCTCAACACAACAACAGCAGCAACAATAACAACAACAGCAGCATAAACAACAACAGCAGTAGAAGCAATAACAGCGGCAGGGTCAACAACAACACCTGTAGCAGTGACAACAACAGCAGTAGCAGCAAGAACATCAACGACAGCAGCAGTAGTGTCAACAACAACAGTGTCAACAACAACAAAAACGGCAACAACAGCAGCAGCATCAACAACAACAAAGACATCACTATCGGCAGTCTTTTCTTCTTTCTTTTTGTTTTTGAGGACATGGTGATGGAGGAGGCTCTTTTCTGCTCCGCCTCCACGTTTACATTGAGACGCGTCAGCGCTCGTTGTGTTGGAGCACTTCCTGTCACTTCTCACGTTTTTTTAATGGAAAACATTGTTTTGGGACCGAGTGGATCAGTCGGCCACGCCTGCCAACGGAGAGTCATGTAGTGTGAACCCTCCCGTCACCGACCTCAAGACTCCCGAGCGCTGCGGTGTGAACGAGGCTTAAGGTGTGAAGTTTCTGCAGATCTTCACACGTCTCACCTGGAGACAACCTTTATTAAAGCTTTCATTGCTGCTCATCTCAGCGGCACATTTGCAACCTTTTTACCCGTCCTCATGGACATCCGGACCTGCAGTTGGGAAATTATGCCGCCGTCATTAGACGGGTTACCAGGCAACAGCCGAGCTGAGGCTAATCACCCCAACAGGCGAAGGAGAAAGGGAGGAGTTGGGAGGGTCATTAACGGGTTACAGATGGGCTGAAGCGGGTGGGGAGAATGAGGACGGAGGAGTGTGATAAATGTGTCTTTGATCCTCTCGTTCAGGAGAATAAACGGGCAGATTTTCTGTGATTCTTCCCAGATCTATTGGAGATGACTAAAGGTCAACAGAGGCGTGTGAGGCAGCACTCAGGTGTGTGACAGAGCTCAGACACCTCCAGTGTCACAGGCTCAGACTCTCATCCACTGAGGCTGCTTCCGTCTTCTATCATAAATAGAAATAAAGAAAGCCAGATCTCTCCTCAAACTTTGAATAGGAAGCTAACCCCGTTCATTATCACAATTCTTCTAGTTAGTTATCTGTTGTCATGGAAACACAGCCGGAGGGTGATTGTTCTGCTATCCTAACGTGATATTTTCTGTAGATGCTAGTGTTACTTGTCTTTGATTTGTACTGTCTTGGTTTTATCCTCACAACAGACTTGGTCGCTGAAACTTATTTAATCATGCAGAATTCAGACCCAAACATATGAGCGATGAGTCACTATCGCTAATGCTAACATGAAGGCACATGTACAAACACTGAATAATTAAAGACTCAGGACAAACAGCTTGGATTTGGTCTCGATTTTCCCAGGCAAGGACGCAAGCGCCCGATAATCTTGTCTTACAAGAATATCCTGTGGTCTGAGGTGTGAATTATGCTCAAAAGTCGGGGGCGACAACCATAAATATTAACCTTTCAACACAGCTCACGGTAGCATCGATATTGGAGTTATTCTGATCGACATGTGTGGGCTGTCCGACAGATCTCAAACTCTTTACCTTCCTCCACGGGCAAGGGGGGAGGGGTGGGGCATTTCTGTTAGTGACTCCACCCACCTACTTCCTGTCTTTGCTTTATTTTTCCGCCACTTTGTTAACTCACCTGATTTTCGGTTGTCCTGATTAGATGGTGGCTACTTAAGCTAGTCTGCCTTCTGGCCTGTAGCAGATCCTGTCTGTAAATTATAGCCTTTATTTCTTATCAAAGGATTTTTGAGTTCCTTCTTTTCAGATTATAGATTTTTTTTAAACGTTTGTGCCACCTGGTTTCCTGCTGGTTAATGGATGTCACTGAAGACCTGCTTAAGCCGTTAAATGGTTGAGCCTCTCCTATGTTGCCTACTCGTTGTTCTTCCTTCCCCTAAATCCTAACAAGCTGTTGTTTTTTACACATTACTGCCCCCTGCTGCTCTGGAGCGTGTTGCCGTCTAAAGCCAATAAAAGGAGTTCTCATCAATTAATATGTCTTATAAATTGAAAGGTCGCAGTTCTTGATCAATCAAAGTGATTAGAAAGCCACAAAACCAGGAACTTTGTCTTTGATGTGAAGCTCGTTCAGACGTCCAGGGGAGGTTGTGATGGTGGAGGACACGGCTCTCACTTCTGGAAGATGACAGTTTGAAGCGTGCCGAACAGACTTCAAATGAGGATTTTGATCTCCTGTTGATGGAACTCACCCAGAAAACTTTTGAAAGACACAAACTGTTGATGTTCACACTTATTTGGTTACTGATGGAACATCAAAGCTGGATTCATCCCAATAGTCTAGAAACAATGAAATGATTATTCAGTTACTTGATTTGACCTGATCTTGGTCCACCTTGGTCTAGCTGTTTCATGTCAGAAGATCTGCTCAACAAAGTTTCTTCTGGATGGACAGAATGAAGCACACAAACACCCCCCCCCCCACACCCACCCACACACACACACTCCCCCCTCCCCCTCCTCCTCCTCATTACAGTCACCATCAACATTTTTGGGGTTTGAATGAGGAAACCAGGAGACTGAAGATAAAAGTAATTAGCCAGCAGCAGGGGTGACAACTGCACCATTAAGACTAACGCGAACACTAAGACTGACAATCACTGTCCATAAAGCTAAAGCTAACACCATTGCTAATGTTAATTCTGAATCTAACTGTTATAGTTCCACACCTGGTTTGTTTATGCTGAAGTTAATGCTGATGCTAATGCTTGCACGACCCACATGATATTACAGATCTATAGTAGCTGGTAGCATCTGGACGCTGTTTCATGGATAGACAACTTGAAACTACCCACCAGACAGGTGGATCCACAAGGGGTGCCAGCAGTTGGCAACTGGAAAAGAGGCAGCAACAGATCATTAGGTATCACCACATATCTGACCTGGACTTTCCAGGTTATGGACCAGGAGAAAAACTCTGGTGCCTGGTGCACTGATGAAGACGATAGTAGTGCAGGTGGTGCTGATGATGATTGCTGTCCCCTTTACACACTCTCCGTTCCTACTGAGAGCCGTAGTCCTCCCCCGTCTTTGAAGGGGGCTCCAGCTGTTAGAGGCCAGCCAGGGTCACAGAGAGGCCAGATCACTTCATCAGCTCAAACCACATCCTGTCACGCCTGTAGTCTGGGTTCCCAACTGGTCCAGCAGCATGTGAGAAGATCTCACAGGACCTTTACTGGCTGGACATGGAGAAAACTGGACCAGCAGCTAAAGAGGCTGTTGACTGTCAAAGGGTAAATGCCAAATCCAAACGACCCAACAAGCTGACAGAGTCACTAGGCTAGAGGGTCTTCACCCCTCCACTCCATTTATTCACCAGCCTGGCTGCAGATCCACATTCCCTCATCTTCTCTGAGTCAGGTGGTCTCAGCTCCTGTAACCTGTGAACAGGAGAACATTCAGTTTCTGTTTTCCTGATCAGAGAGAGCAGCTCATATCCTCTCCTCATATCCTTTAAGTTCACAGCGACCCTCCTCTCTTTGGGGGTTCCAGTCTGATAATGGGAAGCGCAGCGAGCGTAATGGGAGGAATAAAAGAACTCTTCCCGTAGGGGTGCTGATTAGGACCATGACCTATCAGGCTCAATCTCTTCATGTCAGGAAGATGCAGTCACATGCTTGACAGATGGTGGAAAGTCCTCAGGAACATTTCCTTCTACTATGACGGCTGTTTGGTGTAGTGTTCTACAAACTGCACTTTTTTCGACACGTCTGCTTCTCAAAGCCGTCAAAGCTCTTTTACCCACCTTGAAACAGTTTATCTGAGCTGACAACCAATCAGGGCCTCTCTTTGATCCTCACGAATGAGCCCTTTTGGATTTGATGTCTTTAATCGGTGTTTATTGATCTTTGATTCAGATTATTTGTGACCTGATAAAGAACTGCTGTCCCTGTCTGGTTGTCCCAGTTGTCGTCCCTCAGGAACCTGTCATGGGACATGTGTCTTCGTATTCTCCACACTGTGCACAAGGACAGTAAAAGCCCCTCTGTTCTATGACAACAGCCAGAACATCAGGAGCGCTGACATCCACCACACGACAACAAAAGAGCGCTCCTCTTTGGATCCACATAATAAAAGGATGTCCTTCAATTTCCATGTTTACTTACAACAGTGAAGAGAGTCATGTGACTCTGGGGGGGGCAACGCGCCATCTCTGGGCCTCTTCATCGGTGATGAACTCTGGATGGAAAGGGGCTCTTCAAGAGCTCTTCTTTCAAACAGCAGCAGCCTGACATTCAACTGTGGATTCAACGGATCATTTACGTGGAAGCTGAAGGTTCTCCGCTGGCTGAAGGGTGTTCAGAATATCAAAGCACTACTTCAGATCAACAAACAAGCCACAGCAGCAGCATCACATGCAGCCACTGGCAGACTTGATGAAGATCTTCACAGAACATATGATGCAAAGCTTGAGGAGCTCAAGTGTGATTTTGGATCAGCTGGTCTGTCACATGACCCTCTGCTCCTCACGCTCTACCTTTGGTCCTGGTCCTGATGGCTCCATGCTGTGACTCTGCTTGTTGGTGGGGGCACAAAAGAGCTACCCTAGAAGAAAATGTGCTCATGACATCATCACGATGAGACTTTGTCGGACAGCGCTCTAGAATCTCTAAATGCAATGAAAACAAAAGAAAAACACCACAAATAACATCAGATAACAACCAAGAAAAATTAATAGTGAGCAGCCATGTTTGCAATTTCCAGATGTGATCGTTGGGGCCAGATGTGATCATTGGGATCACATGTGATCGTTGGGGCCAGATGTGATCATCAGGATCACATTTGGTTGTTAGTTCCAGATATGATAATTGGGATCACATGTGATTGTTGGGGCCAGATGTGATCATTGGGGCCAGAAGTGATCATTGGGGCCAGATGTGATCGTTGAGATGACATGTGATCATTGGGGACAGATGTGATCGTTGGAGCCAGCTGTGATCATTGGGATCACATTTGATTGTTAGGTCCAGATGTGATCATTGGGGCCAGATGTGATCATTGGGCTCTCATGTGATTATTAGAGCCAGATGTGATCATTATGGCCAGATGTGATCATTGGTGCCAGATGTGATCAATGGGGCCAGATGTGATCATTGAGATCACATGTGATCATTGGGGCCAGATGTGATCAATGGGGCCAGATGTGATCATTGGGGCCAGATGTGATCAATGGGGCCAGATGTGATCGTTGGGGCCAGATGTGGTCTTTGGGGCCAGATGAGATCATTGGGGGCAGATGTGATCGTTGGGGCCAAATGTGATCAATGGGGCCAGATGTGATCATTGGGGCCAGATGTGATCGTTGGGGCCAAATGTGATCAATGGGGCCAGATGTGATCATTGGGGCCAGATGTGATCGTTGGGATCACATGTGATCGTTGGAACCAGACACTTTCTGGTGTCCTGGATAACTGTTGGATTTCAGTGAGTTATTGACCTGTGGGTGGGAGGCTCCAGTCGTGGGTTTGGGAGGGTGGTGGAGGCCACCGTTCTGAGGGAAAAAAGCCCTTATTATTGCTCTTATTATCTTATTATTATATTATCTATTATTGCTCTTATTGCTGTGAGACGTTTGCTCTGCTCTCTGCTGATCTTCAACCAAGCTGTGGTCACATAACTTGATTGCAGCAGGAAAACAGGAGCACCAGGTCCAGGATGGACCCCATTATCAGCCCCATTAACCGGTCCGAGCCCCAGCAGAACGACGTGGATCTCTACTGGACAGACCATAAAGACCCACATCCGTGTTTCTGCTGCTGAAAGGTCCCTTGTGATGTCAGAGCTGGGTTCCTGTGCTGCCACCTTATCAAATCACACAGCAAAGTTCTGCAGAGCCTCGCTAGTGTTATCTCATTAGTCTGGTCACTCTGAACAACATCACGCATGTGAGACCTACCACTTTAACCAGTTCAGACAGGCCTCCTGACATCTGCTCATACAGGTGAGACAGGGAGAGGGAGGGTGGGGGGCAGAGGAGGAGGGAGGGGGTGAAGAGAGAGGGAGGGGGACGGAGGAGGTGGGGAGAGAAGGGCAGAGGAGGAGGAGGAGGAGGAGGAGGGAGGGGATGGAGAGAGGGGGGAGGGATGAGGGGGTGGAGAGAGGGGGGAGGGATGAGGGGGTGGAGAGAGGGGGGAGGGATGAGGGGGTGGAGAGAGAGAGGGGGAGGGATGAGGGGGTGGAGAGAGAGGGGGAGAGAGGGGCAGGGGTGGAGAGAAAGGGAGAGGGAGGGGGACAGAGGGGGAGGGAGGGGGAATGAGGGGGTGGAGAGAGAGGGGGAGGGATGAGGGGGTGGAGAGAGGGGGGAGGGATGAGGGGGTGGAGAGAGAGGGGGAGGGAGGGGGGAGAAAGAGGGGGGAGAAGAGGAGGAGGAGGGAGGGGGGAGAAAGAGGGGGGAGAAGAGGAGGAGGAGGAGGAGGAGGAGGATGAAGAGGATGATGAAGATGATGATGAAGAGGAGGATGAGGATGAAGAGGAGGAGGAGGATGAAGAAGATGAAGAGGAGGAAGATGAAGAGAAGGAGGATGAGGAAGAGGAGGAAGGAGATGATGAAAGAGCAGGAGGGTTAAAATAATGATGATGAAGATAAGGAGGAGTAGGAAGAGGAGGAGGAGGAGGAGGGGGAGGATGAAGATGATGATGATGAAGAAGATAAGGAAGAGGAGGAGGAGGATGAAGAGGATGATGAAGATGATGATGAAGAGGAGGATGAGGATGAAGAGGAGGATGGGGATGAAGAGGAGGAGGAGGATGAAGAAGAGGAGAAGGATTAAGATAATTATGATGAAGATAAGGAGGAGGACAAAGAGGAGGAGGAGGAGGATTAAGAGGAGGGGGGGAGGTGTGGAGGTGAGCATGAACAAAGACCTCATCATAGCCTTTACGTGTTGCTGAGGGTGACGGGAGCTCCATCAGCTGCAGAGCAACGTGATGATGGAGAACCTGGTGTGGAGAACCTGGTGTGGAGAACCTGGTGTGGGGAACCTGGTGTGGAGAACCTGGTGTGGAGAACCTGGTGCAGAGAACCTGGTGTGGGGAACCTGGTGTGGAGAACCTGTTGTGGAGAACCTGGTGTGGGAACCTGGTGTGGAGAACCTGGAGCTGCAGGACTCTGAAGCTGCTCCTTTGCTGTTGGGTGTGATCCTTGGGTAGCACCTTGGGTAGCACCTGCATCCCTCCAGCTGCTGAAGCAGAAACCGCAGCAGGCCCCAGGTCGTGCGTCCTGGCCCACCTCCTGCTCCGTGGTCTGTTTCTGATGTCATGGCCTCCTCCTCACTGGTTCCCTGGTCCTGGATCTGGTGTGGGTTTGGTTTTGGCTTCTGCTGCAGCCTTTTCCCAGGCCATCATTGGAAATGAGAATGGATCGTACCTGGTACTACAGGTGAAACAAATAAAAATCACAAATTCATTCATTCACAAACGTGCACGAACTCTGGGTTACTGAAGTACGCGCACTCCCTCTGTTGGTGGATATCTGGTATTACAACTCAAGGAGGGAGGCGTTTTAAAGACGTTAAAGATGCCGTTAAACCAAACAAGGACGACACACATGGAGCATTATACATTATACATTATACAGGGGGCAGATGGATGGACAGATGTGCAGGAGAGGTGGAGGTGGAGGACAGAATCCTCACATAACTGTCAAACTTTGTCCTCCAAGCCGGTGTGTGTCCACATTGATCAAGACCCTAATTATACTGTACACGTCAGGGACAGTAGGGGAAGCTGTTGAGCTGCCATGAAGATCTATCTATCTATCTATCTATCTATCTATCTATCTATCTATCTATCTATCTGTCTGTCTGTCTGTCTGTCTGTCTGTCTGTCTGTCTGTCTGTCTGTCTGTCTGTCTGTCCGTCCGTCCGTCCGTCCGTCCGTCCGTCCGTCCGTCCGTCGTCCGTCCGTCCGTCCGTCCGTCCGTTCGTCCGTCCGTCCAAACACAAGTTCAGATTGTTTCTTCCAGAATTGCACCTGGAACCAAAAGAGGAGCCAAAAATGAGGGACTCTGAGGTTGTTCCAGGAACTTTGTCTGGTCCTAAATGTGTCTCTTGTTGACATTCATGTTGGATTGTGGATCCACTAAAGCTGTGGCTGTTTCTGAGGAGGCACGAGGAGGAGCTGGGTGGAGACCCCTGGAGATGCTAGGTCCATAGAGTTCGTCCTTCCTGACAGGACCGTCTCTAGGAACGTCCTTGAAGTGCTGAATGGACATTGTCTCAACATCCATCCACTCACTGTTGTCCTCAAACAACCTACAAACAGCTTCATTTCCATTTTCTCTTGTTGTGAAGACCATCCATTAGCTTAGCAACGCTCGCAGTTGTTGAGGATGCTCAGATGTGGAGGCACAGCTGTAATACAGGCTCGTGCCAGGACCAACCAGGACCAACCAGGACCAACCAGGACCAACGAGGACCAACAAGGACCAACCAGGATCGACCAGGATGCCTGATGTCACCCTTCTGGTTTAGAATGTGGAAAAATGAACAGGTGGATCAGAAAGTTCAGGTGGCTCACGCTTTCATTGAGTCCAAAATATCAGGAATATCAGAATCCTGCCAGTGAGACAGTCTGGCCCAAGCGGGAGGGGGACAGGTGAGATACTTGAGGGGATGGAACAGGTCGTCTCCACCATGCTGTCCTGTAGATTGACCATTACTCTTGTTAGGACTAAAAACAAAAGGTGGAACCCCAGAATGCAGACAGGAGAGCAAAATAGGAAGTGGAAAGATTTGTTTACAATATTTACAAGGGTGCAATCGTGGCGCAAACATGCCGCCCTGAATCGTGTGAGACACCAACGAGGGACGGTGCTCTTCTCAAGGGCTGTGGATGAAGATGAGGTGCTGTCCGAAGGTTTTCTGAAGTTTATCAGTTCAGCAATAAAGTCAACAAGAAAGAATTCCAAGAATTAAACGCTCAGTTTTGGAAACATTTCCACAAAGGAGAAAAGATCCAGGTCTTCTCCTTCATGCACAAGAGAAGAAAACCCAACCATACCAACATGTCGGCACTGAAATGTGCGCAAGAGTACTCCTGAGTGTTCGTAGGATTTGTTCTTACCTACGAATAAATCCAGGATAAGAAGAAATTGGTGAATGCCACAATCTTCGTCAACTGTTCGTAAGTGGAACTTAAGAACAAATTTGTTCGTAAGAACGCTTCGTGAATCTGGCCCATTGTCCCTACAGGTCTTGTTTCTTCTGAAGGCCACGCACACTTTCTGGTCTTTGATGAAGAACCTGACATAAAGTAATGGAGACATCAGTGGACTCATCTTAAGCCAAGCCTCTGTAGGGTGCAGGGACGAACGCGGGGTGTCTGTCCCAGGACCTGATCCAGTTGTGCTGGTGCATCCTGGCTTTATATCTTGCCCGACAGCCTCTTGCTGTCCTCCCTCACAGTGTGTGTCAAGATCCTGGTGGGTTCTGCGTCCTGTATGATTGGTCAGCTCTTTTCCTGGTGTGAACTAGTGCCGTGGTTACCGCATTGGTACTGAACATCAGACCTAAACAAGGATCTTGCCAAAATTTGATCCATCAGAGCGCGCAGTTAGTGACCCCTGTCCTACACGCTGAGCGCTCAAACACAATTAGCCTTGCCACTGTTGCCGTGGCGATGTCTGAGGACACGACGGTCGATCATGCGGTTGACGGGTCAGGAGCTGCAGACCGCTCGAGGAGGAGGAATGGAAGGAAGACGATTTAGATCTTTACAAACACACTTTATTTACAATTTCACAGGGTCACAAAACGCATTTTAAAATCGCCGAAATAAATAAAGATGTAGAGAAAGTAGCTACTCTTGGCTTCTCCTGAGATCAGATTTAGGTGTTGCCCCTTATTTTGCTGATTTCTGTTGTGTCCTGCTTCGTCAATAAATGTTTTTAAGAGAAAACGCTT